>NW_022681458.1:69430211-69630223 GCF_009764315.1 Trachypithecus francoisi | reverse complement strand
TTTCTTGATCCACCCTTAGGATCTGCCGGCCTGTCTCAGCCTCCCATTTCTGGGATTCAGGCTTGGCGCCACAGCGCCCAGGCCTCATTTTTAATTTTATCCCTTGACTTTTTAAAAATCCTGTAACTTCTTTTTCATAACTTTTTTTGGTAATTTTTCATAAAACTTTTTTCTACTTTTTTGCCAGAAGTCTTTTTGTCACAACATTTTTACATTTTTAATCCCATAACTTTCACCCCATAATTTATTTAATCCTGTAACTTTCTTATTTTGTTCTTTTAGTAAACACTTGCATAGTTATATTGCAATTTTGTAAAAATGAAACCGATTATCTCATGTCAAGCAGCCCAGCATTTGCACACTGTCAATCCTTCAATACTACAGTTTTCAAGACACACAAAAGAATTTTAGGCAAACACAGCACTTGGCAACAATTTAAGAATTTATTACATTACAGTAGCATCACCCAGCAGTCCATAATGCCACGTTAGGCAAAAGTCTTTCAGTATTTCCATTATACATTCTGTTTACAAGAATTCATAAATTGGTAAAATTCATTCTAAGAAAATTTGGCAAATAAAGCTTTGGACTGGAATTGGCATTTCTTTCTCTACTTTTCCATCCCACGTTTCTTTTAAGCTACAATATTCATATTTTAAAATGTTTTAACTTATTTCAGAACATTAAGATAGCAGTTGTATTTTTTAATAGTTATTTTTAAATGACTAAGATAAAGTTCTAGAGAAATTATATTATAGATAGGGCTGGTTTATGTTTTCAAATTTTCTAAAAATCAGCTTTGGTTTTAGAGCTGATTTTTTTTTCATTTCTGGAAAACCTATCAGGTTTAATCAAATACTTTAAAATGATTATATATTGCAATATTTAAATAGGTGTTTTGATTCTTCCTACAGAAATTCAGATTTTTCAGTTGAACTCACATTTTAAAACTCTATGTTTCTGATGAACTCTAACCTTCCAGTGTTGCCTTCTAAGCAAATTGAAAGCTGCCTTACACTGAATGAGGAAGAGCACAAATACTTGGCTGAATGAAGTATCGCAAAAGACTGTGTGCACTTTGAAGAAAGACTTAGGTTGTTATCATGGTGATTGCCATTCTTTTTACTTTTTCTCAATATATGACAAATACCTACACGAGGTGGAATTTCAGTTAATACAGTAAATTTATTTCCAGACGGACATTCAGCTGAATACGCCAGAGTTGTGATTTAAGCCATCGGCACCTGATGAACCAGTATTGTCAGATTGGTGACAGATGCTAAACACTGTCTGAAGGTCATTTCCAGTCACTGATGTTTATCAGACAAGGGAAGTGATTTCAACGACAAAAGTACCTTTGAAATAATTATCAATGTATAGGTAAACCCAGTTTCAGATGATAAAGAAAAAATTACACAAATAATGTGGCTAATTCACAGTGGTCCAATTTCTAGCCTGGGGTTTAGAATGGACTTAAAGTAACTGTCTTTAACTGAAACTCAAAGATGCCAAAAGCGGGAAGTTCAGAAAATAAAAGGCAAGAACAGGACTTTAAGTGCATTTTTTTTTCTTTATTATGCTGGAACTGGGCTTATCTAATACATTGATACATTCATACAATTCGGAAGAGTCAGTTGAAGTCACAAGGACCCCATATTTGCGCTCTTTCAATGAATGCAGGCAAATCTGTTATTTCATCGGTAAAATCGTATTTTGGTCTCCTGTTAATGTCATATTTATAAAAGTGTCATGACGATGCCAAATGCTGAAAATGGAGATGGTCTAGTAACTAGAAATCCCCACCCCAGGGAGCACACGTACATATCTCCCTATATCCTAATACTGTGATGTGTTTTGGAACACAGACATTAGAACCTCATGAGGTTTTAACTGTTGAGTCTTTCCCAAGCATCATCAAGTTATTTAGGCAATGTGTGACTGAAATGCTTCATTCATCGTGCATAGGCACAATCACATAAATATTGCACAAAATACGTCCCTAACTGAAACCAAGAGGTACAAAAACATATTTCACTCTTCGTAAAGAGGTTTGTGAGGAAATACAACTCTGTGATTGTACAGACATGTTTCCTGATAATACATTGACATTCACAAACAGTAGATTGCACTGCAGTTTCTAAACATTTTAAGTTTCATAAACTTCTCCTTGATTTTCAAAGATACTATAATACTGTCTACTAAAACCCCTTTTTGTTTCAACTAAGTACTCCCGCATATATTAGTTTATGATAATGTTTGTTATTATTTTTCAAAGTGTTTTCCATTCAACGAGAAGAAGTAAATTCCTATGTCAAGTAACTAAGGTGGGTTGAAGAATAGGTTAGCCAGCCAGAGGGTCTAGATGGTAAAATCAGTCTTCAAGCCTCAAAGAAGCTCCGTGAACAGAAAGGAAAGCCAGGTGTCACACAGCTTTCTTCACTCTATTCATTCTTGACTAGAGCCTGTATGCCTGTTCCAGGGACATTAAACTCTTAAGGATTTCTTATGATCTGTACTATACATTAAGAAATGCCAGCCAGCACCCTTTGTGTACTGGGCGCTATAGTCATGTGATTAAAACAGGTAACATGAACTCTAACTTTAAAATGTATTCCAGCCAGTGCTCTAAGCTAGGAAGGTTTTCACATCCACAGTCAACGTGCGAACCTTTCATTCCTCAGAAATAATCCCTTTTAGGTCATGGAAAAAGAGTACAACTGCTGTAGCTCGTGATGCAATAGCTTCATGAGCCAGCGTGCACACAATCCTGAGGGAACTACCATATCCAAGCTCATTCTTGGCAGCGGAACCAAGGAAACCCCTCTGTCCCGCACACAGCTGCCGGAGCAGGCCACTGTCCTCTTCTGCGAGATTTAAAAAGCTCCCCCAAAACGTGATTATTCCCATCACCAGTACACAGAAAATGGAGAAAGGCTGTTTCCAGTTCTACTCGGCCTTTAAACAACTCTAAATATCAGTACTCACAGTGGCTATATTACAAAGTAATCACAGTGCACACTTGAGGGCAGACCAGCATATTGAGCTAATGAAGAGCTCACGTGATTAAGATTGGATCAAACAGTAGCAGACATAAGCAATTTTATCTGAATTCTGTAATGAATATACATGCTGCAAGAACATTAGAAAGCAAGGCAGCCTATTCCAAACCAACGAGAATAGTTTTGTGCAAACAGTGGGTCTTTGTGTGTTTGAACTCCCACCACGTAACGGCAAACTCAATATACATGCTAATGACCTACAATTATGAAATTAAAAAAGAAAATGCTAAAGGATGCCAGAGTGAACCTCAGTGAAAGCCACAGAGACCCAATCTCTTTTAACTTTTAACAAATAAACTTAAACTACAAATTAGAAACACAAATAATCAAGAGTGGCTCTAACATTCAAATGAAGTAAATGGATTGTGTAGGAGATTAACCCCATAACTTTGTTTCTTTTTTAAAAATTTCTTGACCAGCTCTTTGATGATGGTGATGTTTATCTCCTTCTTCTCGGCAGCCAAGCCCAGCAAAGAATGGCGCACAGCGGTTGCTGCCCAAGCCTGGGTGCTCCTGGTGGTCCTGCGCGATGGGCTGTGCAGTAGGGTTGTCCTGGGGAGACCCCTCCCTGGCCTCTCCTTGCGCAGGCTGGGTGCTGTCGGTGAGACTCACTTCACAAAGATCTTTGGAGAGAGGGAGGCAGGGATCTGAGTGCAGTGCCAGCGCCCCCTGCTCCTGCCTGCCCGCCCCACCTGAGGGCTCTACTCACCACCATGCTGGTCGGCAGCCACAAGCTCCTTGGGGGCTGGGGCTCCTGGACCGGGCTCATTAGCAGGATTCTGGGCAGTGGCCAGGAATTTGCTGTGTTTGTTGTACTCCCTAAAAGCCGTAACAGCATCTCCTGCAGCGCCAGCAGATTCACCTGGAGGGAGGGGTGCTCAGCTGTCACGCTGCTGCCAGTGCCCAATCTCACGCCCACCCCCACCCCCGCAGAGATGTTGCACACCCTACCTTCATCTCCACCCTGTGCTGGACCAGCCTGATGATGTCTCCATTGCCGCATCTTTGGCACTGCCCCCTGCCTCTATTATAAGCTGACGAACATTCCTGCGGAAGGACAGGGCTCAGACCCTGGGGCCCCTCCGAAGGCCCTGCAGCTCCCCCTGCGGTGCCCTGGCCTCCCACTCACTGATGGCATCTCTCCCGCCCATACTGGATGAATCGCAGTTCCTGTTTCTTCACCAGCTCACTCAGGTCCGCCTTCTCCTCCAGGATATCCATAAGGCCACTCTGGAGCCAAAATAATGGGGTCACATCTCGGCAGCAACTTGCCCTCAGGTGGCATTTTCAAGTAAGTCATGGAGAAGCTGGAAGTGAGTCCTGGCATGGGCCAGCTTCTCCATGACTTCCTGCAGGGCCCGGTGGGTCTCCCCACTCACAGACTCGCCCCCAGTCCCTGGGGCTGGGACCGCTGCCTCTGGCTCCTTCTGGGCCGAGGCCACCAGGTGAGCCAGGCGCTGGCAGCACACCCTCTGCTTTTTCACCCGCTCTCGTAACCGTGCCTGCTCCTCCTGGGCACTGGCTCCAGCGGACTTGAAAAATGCCACCTGAGGGCAAGAGGTGAGCATTCTTGTAGGGACATACACAGAACAAATGGGGCAGAAAGGTGGAGCGCAGCCCCTTCCCTTGGGGCCTCAGAGAGTGCACCTGTTGGTCACAGGGGAGATGGTGTCTGACCACTGGCTCTCGGAAGGGGTGAGGGTGCAGAGAAATCAGAAGGCAGGGAAACTAAGAGCATAAAGGGGTCTTGGAGGGACCACAGAGCAAGGTGGCAAAATGGTTGTAGGGGGAGTCAGGCTCACCATGGCCTCCCAGCTCTCCAGGTCCTCTGGGACGCTCGGCAAGGGCTGAGGTGCCTCCTCCTCCTCACTGTCCAGATGTCCTCCTCCATCTCCTGTGGGGGGTGGCCAGAGGGGTCCTCATACAACCCAACAAGGGAGGTACTGTGGGCCCACCTCTGCCCCCACCCTCACTGGGTAACCCTGAGCCAGCCCTCCCCAGAGAGGAATGAGCTGCTGTTCTTTATTTTTCCTTTTAAGAACCAAGATCTGGCTATACCGCCCAGGCACAGTCCCACTACCGGTCGGTGCAGGAGTTCTGACCTGCTCCCTTTCTGACCTGGGCCAGTTCAGCCATCCTTAGGCAACTTGGTGGCCCCGCACTCCCAGGAAGTCACCATATTGATGCCGAACTTAGTGCAGGCACCCTGTCGGCATAATGACCAGCTGTTCTAAAGGTCTCTTCCAACTCCTCAATCCTGTGCTGCTCACAGTCCCCCCTTCCTCCTGGGGCTCTCTCCTCTTCCTCTGAGTGGTGTCCCGTACCTTCACCAGGGAGAGCCATGAGGCGCAGCTGGGCCGTTAGCTGCTGATTCTGCTGGCTGGCAGCCTCCAGGTGTTCCTAAGGGGCCAGGAAGGAGTGAAAAGGCACGGAGTTTGCCAGGTCGTCCCCCTCACGGCCCTGTCCTCAGCAGCTCCCTCCCCTGGGTCTCCTGCAACTTTTGGCGGGTCATCTCCGCCACTGCTTTGCCCCAAGTTTCCTGCTGCTGCAGCTGGTTCATTAGCTGGGTCTGCTGCAGTAACTCCCTGTGCAGCACCTCCTCAGAGGTCAGCTGCTGATAGGCGGCCACCTGCTGCTGATAGGTGGCCATGTACTGCTGCAGGTGACCCAGGTAACGAACGGCCTGGCTGCTGCTGCAGACTCTGAGCCTCTTGGCTCTTCAGCTCCACCTGTAGGAAGACCCTGGGTGTGAGGGCACATGGTGGCTGGCTTCCAGATTCTGGGCTCATTAATAGGGTAGCGAGGGCACTGTGGGGCTCTGTCGCCTGCCCAGGCCCCTGGCCCCTTACTCCAGGCCTAACTGACTGTCTCCCTTTCCTAGAACCCCATGCCTCCTTCCCCAGCCTCAAATCTCATACCCTCTTCTCACCATTTAAACTGTAGGCCACAGACTGCTGGAAAAGCAGTGGGAGCCAACCACTATGTGCTAAGTGTGCTACATGCCTAATGCTTTCCATGTATTATCTCATTTAATCCTCAGCACCTCTGTAAGGAAAATGCTAACTTCCTTTTGAAGTTAAAGAGACGGCCGGGCGCGGTGGCTCATGCCTGTAATCCCAGGACTTTGGGAGGCCGAGGCGGGCAGATCATGAGGTCAGGAGATCAAGACCATCCTGGCTAACACAGTGACACCCAGTCTCTACTAAAAAATACAAAAACTTAGCCGGGCATGGTGGCAGGTGCCTGTAGTCCCAGTTACTCAGGAGGCTGAGGCAGGAGAATGATGTGAACCAGGAGGTGGAGCTTGCAGTGAGCTGAGATTGCACCACTGCACTCCAGCCTGGACAACAGACTGAGACTCCATCTCAAAAAGAAACAGAGACTTAGAGATGCAAAGTACTTGAATGGTGACCAGTGGAACCGAGGTTTGGAATCCAGTTTTAATCTAAGGAGGCCTTTTTGTTTTGTTTTGAGACAGAGTGTCAGTCTGTGGCCCAGGCTGGAGTGCAGTGGTGCAATCTCAGCTCATTGCAACCTCCACCTCCTGGGCTCAGGCGATTCCCATGCCTCAGCCTCCTGAGTAGGTGGGATTACAGGCATGCTCCACCATGTCCAGCTATTTTTTTTTTTTTTTTGTAATTTTAGTAGAGATGAGATTTTACCATGTTGGCCAGGCTGATCTCAAACTCCCGACCTCAAGAGATTCTCCTGCCTCAGCCTCCCAAAGTGGTGGGATTATAGGCCTGAGCCACCGTGCCTGGCATAAGGAGACTCTTATACCACTGTGTCTTCCCCTATGATTGGGGGGCTCCATGCCTCTAGCTGGGATGATGATTTCCAGACCTCGGAGGAGCCCAGGGCTACCCACCTCTAAAAGTCAGAAGGCAGGAAGGAAGAAACAGTCACAAGACTGCCCTGGAGGGTGCTGGGGTCACCTGCCCCCAGGCTGCAGCTGCCTCTGGCCTGGCACCTCCCCTCCCCAGAGGCTGGTGCCCGCCTCCCAGCCCTTCTTGGATGGGGTGGGGGTTACAATCTACTTCACCTTGCCCAGCTTCTCCTGTA
Source organism: Trachypithecus francoisi (assembly GCF_009764315.1). Lineage (NCBI taxonomy): Eukaryota > Metazoa > Chordata > Mammalia > Primates > Cercopithecidae > Trachypithecus > Trachypithecus francoisi. The sequence continues at coordinate 69,623,102 of NW_022681458.1, read as the reverse complement.
GCTCCTCCACTTGCTGCTCCAACTGCAGTGCACTCTTGTTCTCATTGTTCTAGACAGACAGAAGCAATCAGCAGCCACCCACTGCGGCTGGAGACCCCAGAACTTGGTGTTTGCCTCCCATGGCACCGGGAAGGGTGGAGGCAGGTTAGAAAAATCATCCCCTCTCTCCCACAGCCACCAGAGTAGGGCTCTGGCTCACAGGTGCCTTTAGAAGTAACATTTCACGTGAGGGCTACACTGCCCCATTTTACAAGTTGGGAAACAAAGGCCTGGAGGACTAGGGAGGAGGGCAGGCTGCCCAGGTGGGGCAACGCACCAGCTCCTCGACGCCACTCTGTGGCTTGGCCAGCTGCTGAAGTCTCTCCTCCTGCTCACGAAGTCTCTCCTCCTGCTTCCGAAGCTTCTCCTCCTGCTCCTGAAGCCTCTCCTCCTGCTCCTGAAGCCTCTCCTTTTGTGCCTGGTTCAGGAGACTTACGTGCTGATGGTTTTCCACCTGGGCCTGGAGCTCTGCTGACACTCTCTCTAGTTCCTTCCTCAGGTGCTGCAGCTCCTCCTCAGGGGGCACTGCTGGGGGCTCCCGGGGCAGGGTTCAGCTGAGAAAGGAAGCAGACAATAAGGGCCTCTGGATTCTCAAAAACAAAAACAAAACAAAACAAAAACAACAACAAAAAAACCCCTCCTCTTGGTGCACAGCTCCTCTCAGCCTCCCCAAACTTGGCCTCACTGCGAATGATTCCTCGCACCCGGATGGTAGCCAATCTTCCAAACCACTTTCAGATGGAGAGCACTGTGGGTGACTGACAATGGGCCCCATTTGCTGATGGGGACACTGAGGCTCACGGAGATGACAAGACTTGCTGTCTCCCGGCACAGACCTCTTTCCCTCTGCCTCAAAGCCCTTCCATCCACCCACCTCCCTGGGGCATTCTAAGCCCCCCCCCATAGCCCTCTGATGCCAGGCCTGCTCCCAGGTCATGCCAGCCCCATCTTACCTGTCTGGTTTTTGAGTTTGGACAAACTCCTCTCCAGCTTCTCTACCCAATGCGTAACATCCTTCTTCTCTTTCTTCAAGGTGCAAACCTGCCCAAAGCACAGGGGAAAAGGGCCCTGGAGAGAGGGGCTGGTGGCTGGACAGGCTGCCATCTCCCTCTCTGCCCCCACCTCCACAAAGCCCAGACCCATGACCACCTCTGGCTGTACTATTCCCATGTTACAGACACTTAGAAAGATCCAGTGACCTATCTAAGATGGGAGAGCTGAACGGTCAGACCTCACCTCCTGCAACATTTTTCTCATCCTCTCCTGCCACCGGGCCCTCTCTCCTTTTAGATGTTGAGCATATTCATCTCTCTCTAGCTGGACTTGTTTAAGTGAATACTTCATCTGCAAGAATGGGCACAGAAGTTAGGAAGGGCTGTCACTGGTCCTCACCTGCTCCTGGCCACCTGGGGTCATCTTCCTTCCCTCCCTCCCTCTGCAAAACCTCACCTGTGTCAGCTGTGCTTTCAGCAGTGCCTGCTCCCGTATGGACCACTCTAACTTCCACTCCATATGTGCTTTCCTGTGGCTCGAGGACTGGATGGTGAAGAGTGAGAAGTTTCTATATAGGGAACCTGGGCCATTCCATACAGTGCCCCTTAAACAAGCTAGGGCTAGGCTGAATATACAACTCGGTCAGTAAAGATTGAGGCATTTCCAAGTCTGTGGTCTGGTTTTTAAAAGAACTCAGTAAAGTTGGAAGGGACAGGGAAAGAGATTGAATTTACAGCTGGCTAACAGAGGCCCAGAGAGATCAGATAATATTGCTATTGTTACTACTGTTATTACTACCACTGTTTGAACCTTTATGGAGTGCTTCACCAGGTATCATGCTAGCAATCCCCTTTAATTCTCGCAACCACCATAGGAGACAGTTACTATGATTCCTTCTGTTGTGTAGATGAAAAATCATGGAGTATTTGAGGTTAAGCGCTTGCCTAACATCACTTAGGCAGAGCTGGGATTTGAACACCCAGGTCTATCCAATTCTCTAAGCCCATTTTTTCTTGCTGGGGATGGGGGCACAGATAGGAAGGGGAAAATTAATCTTTTGTTTACTTTCTGAAAGGATGATACATTCGCATAGTTCAAAACTCAGAAGGTACAGCAGGGAAGTATCTCCCAGCCACCCTGTTGCTCTCTCCTGAGTTTTCTATGAACCTTACAGACATGTTTTCTGTATATTATCATAGTATGTACACACACACACACACACACACACACAGAGGTTTCCTTTCTCTACAGAAATGGTAACATACTAAAGGTACTCTCCTGTACCTTCACAAGTAAAGTACCCAATATACCACCTAGGACTTGGCCAAGACCCCAGTCAGGTAAGGGCAGGGGAGGCACTTGGCCTCCAAGTTCTGTGTCCAGTGCTCGCTCCCCACCGCACCCCCCAACCCACCCAGAGCAGCTGACTCAGCCCCAGGCTGCCTCTAACAACCAGACACAAAAGCAGCGAGAAATGGTCATGCTGCCTTCTGGGCAGGACACTCCATCCTGTAGAAGGGACCTTTAGGCTCACTCCTCCATCTGCGAAGCTGGGCTCCCAGGGGATGGGGCAGGTGGTCAGACTCACTCTGTCGTCCTTCTTCTGTGTGGTGGTGATAGCAGAGAGAGCCCGCTTTAACTCTCCTTTATGCTGCAATGAATGTTGCAGGCGGCCGGCCAGATCCTTGGACTCCTCTGTAATGAGAGAGTTGAGATGGGGCCCAAAGGACTCCCCCTAAAGACCTATCAAAGTGCCAGGTTGAAGAATGACAGGGTGCCCAGATTCCCACCTTCTAAGTATCTGAGAGAGCGTTTCTGGTGGTACAGGTGCGTACTTAGTTTCCCCTTCTGTATATTCAATCTCTGGACTTGAACCTTTGGGAGAAAAGCCAAGCAAGTGCTGAAAGAGAAGGAAAGAAACATTCTCTGGAGGACAGGAGAAAACTTCACACCCTCCACTCACCTCTAGCTTCCTTTCAGCTTTCTGTTTCTCACTGTTTGCCTTCTTTTCCTATAGGAAGAGGAAGACAGAGCTCTTACCAGGGGGAGGCAGAGATGGCACAGCAAGAGACATGCCCCAGAATGTCATCAATGCCCCAGGACAGGCCCACCCATGGCATCAGGTTATCAGGGACCCTGTGGAGGTGGGGTGGAATGTGAGGGGTGAGCCTTTTTCCACAGGCTGGGAGTGGTGAGACGAGACTGGGGCCTCTACATCTGAGTGCCCCCAAACCCAGCGGTCATGTCGCGAGGAAACAAAGAAATCACGTTACTTCTTCCAGCTGATGTTCCACTTGTTTCTTCTCTTGTTTCTGTGGGGAGAGTCAAATGAAGGTGAGGGAGGGCGGCCCCCTCAACTCTATTCCCCAGGCCAGGAAGCAGTAGGCAGGGGCCAGGAATGGATTTTAAAGGCAAAGTTCTCAGACATAATGGGAACACGAATTGGTAAACTCTCCTCAAGCTCCCAAGGACAGAGGATTTGGGTCTTTGTTGGTTTTCACTCACAGCCACAGAACTCAAAGTCTGAATGTGGAATCTCTTGAGAGGACAGTAACATAAACCTCTAGAGATGGAGTTTGAGAAAGGCCCCCCCTTCTGCCCGCTTGTGATTTAGAAAAGTGCGTTCATTCAGTAAACATTTACTGAGCACGAATGGGCCAGGTACGGTTCTTCACAGCAGATATAGGACAGAAAATGACAGACAGGAGCCCTTGGCCCTGAGGTTTCCATTCTAGGGGCCCTTTAAATCTCGGACTCTAAGAGCTAACAGACACCTTTGATACTCACTACCTCCTCTGGAAATGCGAGCCCAAAAAGCAGAGGCGGCTTGTCCAGAATCAAAGAGCAAATTAGGGACTGAGTCACGGCAGAAATACGGGGCCCCTGACAACCAGTCAGGCTCGCATTCCCCCGAGAGGCAACAACCCCAGGGCGTGTGTAGCAGGACTAGAGCAGGGGTGTGTGGAGAGGAGAGAGTCGGCAAAGAGGGCAGCAAAAGAACAGCCATGCTGCATGCTCTGGGGTCCTTCCAGGTGAGGTCTGGGTGCCCCAGCTCCCTGTTTGCCCTTGGCACCAGGGGCCCCCAGTCCCTTTCTTCAGGGCCCCAAGGGGAAACTGGAGCCCAGGATTGTCAGTGGAATCAGGGGACCTCACTGGACTCTTACCAAAGATTTGATGGTGTTCTTCAGTAGACTGATTTTGACCGGCCTTGAGTCCAGGACTGCTGCTAGTTCTTGGGACCGGCTCTGAGGCGCATATAGAGAAGAGGAGGTGGAGGAGGAGTGGGGGAGAGGTAGAGAGAACAATCATTAGGGCTGGGGTGTGGTGGGCTGTCTCAGCTTACAGAGGGGCACCCAGTCCCCGCTGTCGGAGGAGGTTGGAGGGCTGGCCTGCGGGGTCACTGCACCTCCGCCCAGAGCCTCTTACCTCCAGATCCTTGAGGGGTGCAGATGACGTAGGGCCCTCTCTGTGGATACCTGTTGCTGACTACAAGAGATGAGAGTGCACATGGAGATGTTCTGTCCCTCTGTGTCTAAGCCCTCTGACTTCCTTTCTTCCCCATCAGCTGGCACAATTTTCTTTTCTGCCTATCTTGGACCCTTTGTCCCATAACTCCTTTGTGCCAACTTCTCTCATGGTTCTTATCTCCCCACCATCCCACCCTGGCGCCCTTTCAGTGACTCCTGATGGCAAATGGCTGTTCTCATTGTCCTGGCTTCCCCTTGAGACTGGGGATGAGGAAAATCAAACAGCAATGACCATATCCTGGTGTCCTGGGTGTTTACAGCAGGCCATGTACTAGGGATTAACATAAAACAATAACAAATCTCATTTAAACCTCACAAATGGAAGTCAAACAATAATACCACCTATATATACAGATGTGCAAAGAGAGGCCCCAAGAGCTCAAGCAACTTGACCTAAATTATATCCCTGGCAGATGGAGAGGCAGGATTCAAACCCAGAATTCTTAACCAGTACCCAACAGTCCATTCACAATCTTAACAATTACCCTCTACTGCCCCTTGGGCCCCCTGTCCCAGGAGCCTGGTCAGCCAAGACTCACATCACCAGTTGAGTGGCAACCACCAGAAGTGGCTGTCTCAGGGCTACTGCCATTTGTTTTCCTGTTCTTATTCACTCCTGCTGGAGCACCAGGGCTGTTTCTCTGCCAATGTTCTTTTAACTGTGGGAAAGAAGAGCAGTAATCCTCATGAGAACTATCAGCCCCTACAGCCACATGCTCCTTTACAGTTTCTACAAAATACTCTTGTATATCATCTGATTTAATGACACCAATATCTGTACAAGGTGTTGTCACAATCATTTAGTGACTGAGAGGGATTGATATAATGGCTAGAAGAAAAAAAAAAAAGAAAAAAGAAAAGGTGATACTGGAACTTTGAAACTCAGTCTTCTGACTCCAAGCTCTGGGGTTTTGCCAAAAGTCAGCAGATGCCAGGGACCAAAACCAGAGGCAGAGGTAGAAAAGTAAACATTAGGTAGGCAGGAACTGCATGGTTTAGAGTCATACATCCTCACACATCTGTTAGTATCAAGAAGTGCACCAGTACCTCTCAAACTTCTATATCAATGTGTCCTCCTGTCAGAAGGCAGCCTTTCTGTTAAATCTGGGAATTCATCAGAAAGAGGACAACCCAAGCCTCATTTCAGAGAGAAGTCCGGTAGTATATGTGACACTCTCAGAAGCCTATGTGACTGTCATCCTTAAGTACATTAATGTTTTTTCTCCTTATCTCAAGAGAATCAAGGGAAACTGATGCTTCAGAAAGATGTCCCACATTTATCCCGTGGCACTCAAAGTTCTGCAGGTCGAGATAATATGAGGAAGATTCAAGCTGTCAAGTTCAGTTTCCCAAGATCTGTTCCACAGAAGATGAGCAAATCTCACTTCAGAGACCACTGACTGAAGGGTAGTCTGGTCCCAGAACCATGGAGAAATAGAATATGAGGTGGAGAACTCAGAAAAAAAATGTTAAAATCTCTCTGGAAAGTAGAAGCCTTGGAGAAAACCAAACCAAACCCATTCTCTCATTGTCACCCAGAGATACTGTCAATGTTTTGAGCTCACAGGGGAAGTGTAGGCTTTTCCCCCATCAATGTCTATGTTAAAGGAGTGAGGCAGCCTGGAACCCCTTGCTCCTAGGTCCCATGGTCTCCATTCCCCTTCCAGCTGCAAATTTGCGCTATGACCAGAAGAACAAGAAATGGGGTGACAACACTTAGGGCACTGGGTCATAAGATCAAAGGCCGGTCTTCCAGTAATGACAGTTCCTAGGCAGATTGTGACATCACTACATTCCACTCCTCCTGGTTGGGCCGGGGGGGGGGGGGGGGGGCACATCAGCAAAATGTCCGAGTCCCACTCCACTATGGGGGAGGGAAACACAGGATTGGGACCCAGGTCCTTGGAGACACCAGCACAAAGAGCCCAGGGAGTTTGACTTTGAGGCAGCAGGAGGGGAGGACAGAGTCTGCAGTAGGGAGCCCCAGGAATCACCAGCCCAAAGTCACCCAGGGACAACTGGCGAGGGTGGGGCCTAGGGCTGGGGGACCCAGGTGCTTGGAAACGTGAGCCCAAAGAACCCAGGGAGGTCAAGTTTGGGTAGGCAGGAGGTGAGGGCCCAGTAATAGAGCGGGAAGTCCCAGGAGTCACACACCCAAAGTCACCCTGGGGTGACTGGTGAGGGTAGGGACTGGGCTGCTTACTGGAGGGGCAGGGCTGATTGACAAGACTTTGGTGGTGGGAGCCCAGAGGTGCCAGGGTTGGGGGTCCCAGTTTGGTGTGCCTCAGGAGTGATATTGACTCTGGCAGTGGTCTTGTCATCAAAGGGGATCTGTGGCTAGGTTGGGGGGCCATGACCTGGTGCATATTTACCTTTTTCTTGGCTAAGGCCAATTTACTCTGTCGAGTTTCTTCTGCCATCGCAGGGTGGGGAGGGAAGCGGGATTGGAGCCACGTCAGCAAAATCCCACCGAGCACTGATCAACGCCTCCAGTCACCTACCAGGCAGCTGAGCAACTGAACCAGAGGAGGCGTAACCAGGGCTCCAGTAGAATGCAGAAAAGGGGCGTGGCTTTAATGCTCCAAGCCCATTGGTCAATGAGAAAGATGAAAGGGAATTGGGGCGTGGCCAGGCAGCAGTGTGTCCAGAGGGACCTGTGGCTCACAAGGAAAGCTGTCCATGCAACCACTGTCCCAACCACTCTGAGAGAGGGAGGGGCTGCCCAATCTCATAGAGGGAAGGGGCCGGCTTTTGTTTTAAAGCTTTAAAACTTTTTTAAAAAGTGTGTATACTTTATATATGTGTGTGTCTGTGTGTGTATATGTGTTCCTCCAGAGCTGTCTTCATTATCCAGCTTCTATGCAAGGTCTTTGATTTTGATCTGTATTTTTCATCTTCAAATACAGTACAAAAATTACCAGTATGCCTTAACTGAGATACAGAGCCTATAAAAATGGAAAATCTATAGCATGCTGATGGTTAATGAAGCAGACTATATTATCCAACATTCCAATAAGATAAGATAATCACAATGATTTCTCTTTTTTGGAAAAACATTTATTCTCTTATGTTATTGTTATGATTTTTTTTGCTTAAACAAGAAACAAGTCTAATATCTGTAAAAACACAAAGCTTTTGTGCTGGGTGCGGTGCTTCACACCTGTAATCCCAGCACTTTGGGAGCCCGATGTGGGTGGATCACGAGGTCAGGAAATCGAGACCATTCTGGCTAACATGGTGAAATCCTGTCTCTATTAAAAATACAAAAAATTGGCCAGTCGTGGTGGTGGGCACCTGTAGTCCCAGCTACTTGGGAGGCAGAGGCAGGAGAATGGCGTGAACCCGGGAGGCGGAGCTTGCAGTGAGCCAAGATCGCACCACTGCACAGCAGCCTGGGCTACAGAGAGAGACTCTGTCTCAAAAAAACAAAAACAAAAGAAGAACTTCTATTTCTCTCACTTTCTAATATAATTTTAATATCGCCTCCTGGGATTCCACTAAGATTTATTTTAGACCTTATTCTGATCTCCCTCTCCCCCTCAACCCCACCAACTTCTGCTCTATCATCTATCCTCATGTCTCTCTGTGTAACATACTGACTTACTTTTGGAGAGAATTATCTAACCAATTAATTCTTTCTTCTGGTGTCTAATCCATCCACTGAATTTCTTATTTCAACAATTACATTTTTATTCCTTATTTCATTTTATTCTGGGACAGAGTCTCACTCTGTCACCCAGGCTGGACTGCAGTGGTACGAACCTGCAGCCACAGACTCCTGAACTCAAGTGATCCTCCCACCTCAGCCTCCTGAGTAGCTGGGACTATAGGCAGGTGCCCCACACCAGCTAATTTTTTTTTTTTTTTTTTTGGTGGTGGTGAGGTATTTTTTTGTAGAAACAAGTTCTCACCATGTTGCCCAGGCTTGTCTCCAACTCCTGGGCTCATGCCGTGCTCCCACCTCAGCCTCCCAAAAAGTGCTGGGATTACAGGTGTGAGCCACCCTACCCAACTATATATTTATTTCTGTAAGTTCTATTTCTTCCATTTTCCTTTCAGGTCTTCCTCATCATTCCTGGTGGTCTTACTGCTTCCTCAATTTTATGAGTGATTTTTTTTTACATATATTAGACTTCATGTGTAACTATTTTCTCATAATTCTAATATTTGAAATCTGTGTTTGAAAGAACACAAACACATCACAGCCTTGAGCACATCACATCCCCCCATATGCCTCCACTTCCTGAGCCCGACACAAACACATCACAGCCTTGAGCAATGCCTCCACTTCCTGAGCCCGACACAAACACATTCCTCCATATATTTCAAGGAAAAACAACACCTGGAGAACCTCCGATAAGGTTGCAACCTTTTGTAAAAGCGCAGGAACCAATAAGAAAGCTGCTAAAAGCATAATTTAAAATGTAAACCAATTGTAATGCCTTGTTCCTCTGTAACCTGACAAGTCCTGTTTACCTCAAGCTATAAAAAGCAAGCGTGGGCATTGTTCCGGGCCCTCTTGTATGTTGTAGAACGGAGGGACCAAGTTCGAACTTGCATTAAAGATCCTTGCCACTTGGCTTTGACTCTGGACTCTGGTGGTCTTCTTCGGGGAATAAACGGTCTGGGCATAACATTTGGGGGCTCGTCCGGGATTCCCCCAAGCCCACCAGACCCCCGGTCAACGGATCTACTAGGATCGATCTGCTGATAGGTGAGCCGACTTGTCTCTGTTTGTCTGTCTGTGTCCGTTCTGAATCTGCAACTCTCTGAGTCTGCGGCTTGTCTCTGTTGTCTGTCTGTGTCCGTTCTGAATCTGCAACTCTCTGAGTCTGCGGCTTGTCTCTGTTTGTCTGTCTGTGTCTGTTCTAAACCTGTATCTGTAACTCGCGAGGTCTGAAACTGAAGCTGACGCAGTCCTGACGGACACGCTATAGGACGGCAGCGGAGACGGTGGGAGACGTCCCCTGGCTCTCGTCTGATCTGACTCTGACCCAGGTTTCTGATGCGCGCTGGCGGCTGTGTGCGCTGGTGGCTCTCGTCTGATCTGACTCTGACCCAGGTTTCTGGTGCGCGCTGGCGGCTTCCCTCTGATCTGACTCTGACCCAGGTTTCTGGTGCGTGCTGGCGGCTGTGTGCGCTGGCGGCTCCCCTCTGATCTGACTCTGACCCAGGTTTCTGGTGCGCGCTGGCGGCTGTGTGCGCTGGCGGCTCCCCTCTGATCTGACTCTGACCCAGGTTCTGGTGCGCGCTGGCAGCTCCCCTCTGATCTGACTCTGACCCAGATTTCTGGTGCGCGCTGGCAGCTCCCCTCTGATCTGATTCTGACCCAGATTTCTGGTGCGCGCTGGCGGCTCCCCTCTGATCTGATTCTGACCCAGATTTCTGGTGCACGCCTGTGGCCGACATAATTTGTTCCCTTGCAGGACCTGTTCCAGACGCCTCTCCGGGCGCTACCGTTTAAAATGGGTAATACCCAGAGCACTCCCCTATCTCTCCTTACAAGTAATTTCAAGGATGTTAGAGCAAGGGGCCATGATCTTAGTATGGAAATCAGGAAGGGAAGGCTAATTACTCTATGCCGCTCCGAATGGCCTGCCTTTGATGTAGGGTGGCCACCCGGAGGGACATTCTGCCTTCCCGTCATCACTAGAGTCAAGTCCAAGGTTTTCCTATCAGGGCGTGCCGGCCACCCGGATCATATCCCATACATTCTTATATGGCAGGACCTAATTAAGAACCCGCCCCCTTGGCTGTCCCCCTTCCTATTAGCCCCGGAACCCTGCAAGGCACTGGTTGCTCGGCCGCTAAAATCCAAGCAACCGACGGCCCCCCCATCCTGTTTTACCTGAGAGCGAGGACCCACTGTCCACAGAACCCCCTCCGTACCCCTCCGGACCCCAGGCCCCAGCCCCCCGGGCTGAGCCACGGGAGGCGGCCGGAGCTTCCGGATCTGCTGAAAGTGAAAGTAACTCTGAAGGGCCGGCTGGGCGGATGCGGGGGCGCACTTTGCGAGCTGGCCCCCCCCAGCCGCCTGACTCCACAGTGGCTTTACCCCTCCGGGAAATAGGACCCCCAGATGACACGGGAATCTCCAGGCTTCAGTACTGGCCATTCTCCACTAGTGATCTGTATAACTGGAAGACTCAGAGTGCCCGGTTTTCAGACAACCCCAAAGATTTAATGGCTTTACTAGATAGTGTCATGTTCACCCACCAGCCCACTTGGGATGATTGTCAGCAGCTCCTCCGGATCTTGTTCACAACAGAGGAGCGAGAGAGAATACAGGTAGAAGCTAGAAAGCTGGTCCGGGGGACGACGGTCAACCAACTGCCAACCCTGACCTCATAAATGCGACTTTTCCTCTGACCAGACCGGCGTGGGATTACAACACAGCAGAAGGTAGGGGACGGCTACACCTTTATCGCCAGACTCTAATGGCGGGTCTCCGGGCGGCTGCTCGCAAGCCCACTAATTTGGCTAAAGTATACTCTGTTTTGCAAGGAAAGACAGAAAGCCCAGCCAGCTACTTAGAAAGATTAATGGAAGCCTTTAGACAGTATACCCCCATAGACCCAGAGGCCCCAGGAAGTCAGGCAGCTATTGTAATGTCTTTTGTAAATCAGGCAGCCCCAGATATTAAAAAGAAACTCCAGAAATTAGAAAACTTAGAGGGAAAACAGATACAGGACCTCCTCCAGATAGCCCAGCGAGTTTACAATAATAGAGATACTCCAGAAGAAAGGCAATTTAAGGCCACTGAAAAAATGACTAAGGTCCTGGCAGCAGTAGTACAGAAAGAGCATCTACAGCCAGAGAACACTCAACCTAGGCAGTGCCCCAGACATGATAATCTGAACAAAGACCAATGCGCCTACTGTAAGGAAGTTGGCCACTGGGTAAGAGACTGCCCTAAGAAGAAACAACGAGGACAGGGACCCCCTAGGCCTACACCCGTACTAGTCACTCAAGACGAAGACTAGGGAAGACGGGGTTTGGACCCCCTCCCCGAACCTAGGGTAACTTTGCAAGTGGAGGGGTCCCCAGTCCAATTCTTGGTCGATACAGGAGCACAGCATTCGGTCCTAGTTACAACTAATGGAAAATTATCCACCAAGTCCTCATGGGTACAAGGGGCCACAGGAATTAAGAAGTACCCCTGGACGACACAAAGGACAGTAAACCTCGGAGTCAGGAATGTAACCCATTCTTTCCTGGTCATCCCTGAGAGCCCCTGCCCCTTATTAGGGAGAGACCTGCTGACTAAAATGGGAGCACAGATCCATTTCCTCCCTAAGGGGCCCATCGTGACCAATTCCCAAAATCAGCCCGTGCCCATCCTGACTATAACCCTAGAAGATGAGTACCGGCTCCACCAAGAGCAAGTGACCCCTGACCAGGACATAGCAACCTGGCTCCAGCAATATCCAGGAGCTTGGGCAGAGACAGGGGGCTTAGGATTAGCGAAACACCGTCCTGCCTTGTTTGTCGAACTCAAGCCTGGGACAGATCCTGTTCGGGTACGGCAGTACCCAATGCCCCTAAAAGCCAAAGTAGGAATTACGCCCCACATCCATCGGCTCCTCGACCAAGGGGTCCTTCGGCCCTGTCACTCACCCTGGAACACTCCATTGCTGCCGGTACGTAAACCTAATAACGGAGAGTACAGACCTGTACAAGACTTAAGAGAAGTCAATAAGAGGGTTATGGACATACATCCAACTGTGCCCAACCCATACACCCTCCTGAGTACTCTAAACCCCAAACACCAATGGTATACTGTTTTAGATCTGAAAGATGCCTTCTTCAGTTTGCCTTTAGCCCCTCAGAGTCAAAAGCTCTTCGCCTTCGAGTGGACTGACCCTGAGAGGGGCATAAGTGGCCAACTGACATGGACCAGACTGCCGCAGGGATTCAAAAACTCTCCCACCCTGTTCGATGAGGCCCTCCATGAAGACCTGGGTGAGTACCGACGCAAACACCCTGAAATAACTTTACTACAGTATGTTGATGACCTCCTGATTGCAGCCGAGACCCAAGAAGCTTGCCTCCAAGGGACCAAGGGTCTCTTACAAGCTTTAGGAAATCTAGGATACCGGGCCTCGGCAAAGAAAGCACAAATTTGTAAACCAGAAGTAACATATCTGGGGTACCTGCTAAAAGGAGGGCGGCGCTGGTTAACAGACACCCGGAAGCAGACTGTTCTGCAGATCCCCAGGCCACAGTCCACCCGACAAGTAAGGGAATTCCTGGGGTCAGCAGGATTTTGTAGACTATGGATACCTGGGTTCGTGGAGCTGGCTAAACCCTTATATCAGGCAACCCGGGGACAGCAGCCATTTAGTTGGACAGAAGAAGCCGAGACGGCTTTCCAGCAGATCAAAACCGCCTTACTCTCTGCGCCTGCACTGGGACTACCTGACGTCACTAAGCCCTTCCACTTATACGTGGACGAGAGCAAGGGTGTCGCCAAGGCGGTGCTAACTCAGAACTTAGGCCCCTGGCGGAGGCCATTTGCTTACCTGTCAAAGAAATTAGACCCAGTGGCTACCGGGTGGCCCCCTTGCCTCCGAATGATTGCAGCCACGGCCCTGATGGTACAAGATGCTGATAAACTTGTCATGGGTCAAGAATTACGGGTCGGTACCCCACATGCCATCGAGGGTGTACTCAAACAGCCACCTAATTGGTGGATAAGTAATGCCCGCCTCACCCACTACCAAGGACTACTACTAAACCCTCTCAGGATAACTTTCCTGCCCCCAACAACCTTAAACCCTGCCTCGCTGCTGCCTAACCCGGACCTGGACGCCCCGCTCCATGATTGCACTAAGATACTAGCTCAGGTGCACGGAGTTCGAGAGGACCTACAGGACTGCCCACTTCCTGACGCAGACCTCGTCTGGTTCACTGATGGAAGCAGCTTCATTCACCAAGGCCAGAGGTACGCTGGAGCAGCAGTGAGTTCAGAGACTGAGGTAATCTGGGCGGAACCCTTGCCCCTGGGGACATCGGCCCAGAAGGCCGAACTGATAGCCCTCACCCAAGCTCTTACCCTAGGGGCAGGGAAGAAACTGACAGTATACACAGACAGCCGATATGCTTTTGCTACGACACACATACATGGGGCCATTTACAGGGAGCGAGGGTTACTAACGACTGAAGGAAAAGAGATAAAAAATAAGCAGGAGATCCTAGCCCTGTTAACAGCCCTATGGGAACCAGAAAAATTGGCTATTGTACATTGCCCAGGGCATCAGAAACCAACCACTCCAATTGCTCAAGGCAACTTTCTGGCAGACCAAACTGCAAGGAGTGTGGCAAAGGCTCCCAGTCAACTCCTTGCACTCCAGCTCCCTGATCCGGGCCCCCGGGACCTGCCATATCTCCCTGATTATTCAGAACAAGATCTCCAGTGGATCAACAAACTTCCCCTGAAACAGATCCAGAATGGGTGGTGGACTGATACTAATGACCAAACCATCCTACCAGAAAAATTAGGACAATAAGTGTTAGAACCTGGGGTGCCCGGCGGATGATAGATCTGATCAGACGCTCCAAGCTCAAAATCAGACATATAGTCGAGACGGCAAGCAGCATCGTGACCAATTGCAAAGTCTGCCAGCTTAACAACGCCTACCCTCAATCCCAGGCTGCAACGGGAACAAGGCTCAGGGGAACCAGGCCCGTTATCTACTGGGAGGTAGATTTTACTGAGATAAAGCCAGGGAACTACGGGTATCGGTACTTACTTGTCTTTGTAGATACTTTTTTCAGGGTGGATTGAAGCATTCCCAACCAAGAGGGAGACTGCTCAGGTTGTAGCAAAGAAAATTCTAGAAGATATCCTTCCCAGGTATGGCTTCCCCGTCCAGATAGGGTCAGATAATGGACCAGCCTTCGTTGCTAAGGTAAGTCAGGATTTGGCTTCCATCATTGGGGCAAATTGGAAACTACATTGCGCTTACAGGCCCCAGAGTTCAGGACAGGTAGAGAGGATGAATCGGACCTTAAAGGAGACCTTAACTAAATTGACTATGGAGACTGGCGCTAATTGGGTGGTCCTTCTCCCCTACGCCCTGTTCCAGGCCCGTAACACCCCTTACAGACTGGGCCTTACCCCTTATGAAATCATGTATGGCAGACCCCCACCCCTGGTTCCCAGCCTAAAAGATGATCTACTCAAATCTGAAACAGAAAATGTCTCTGAACTCTTATTTTCCCTACAAGCCTTGCAGAAAATCATCAGGAAGTCTGGCCCAAGCTGAAGGAACTATATGAGACCGGTCCCCCACCGACACCCCATCCGTACCAGCCGGGAGACTGGGTCCTGGTTAAGCGACACCGACAGGAGACCTTGGAACCCAGGTGGAAGGGACCACTCCAGGTACTCCTGACCACACCCACCGCCCTGAGAGTGGAGGGCATCGCGTCGTGGATCCACTACACCCACGTCAAACCGGTGGACCCAACCTCCGACCTTCTTGCACCACTCACGGCAGCGACTGAAGCACCAACCACGTGGACTGTGGACAGAGCTAAGAACAACCCCTTAAAACTCACCCTGCGCCGGCAGCATAGCTCACTGCAAACATGCAGCTAAGCAGTCTAACCCTAGCGTTAGCTGCCCTAGTGGCCACTGGGGCAAACACGAAACCAGTTTCTAATCCCTTTGTCTGGAGATTCTGGCTTTATGAAAACCAAACCCACCCTGGGCAACCTCATAAACCCGGGAAATTATTAGCCAGTGCTGATTGCCCCCCCTCAGGGTGCAGTGACCCAATTTTGCTAAATTTTACTGGTTTTCAAATAGCCGAACCAAAGGTGCCAATAATATGTTTTGAGTTTGATCAGACTAAATACAATTGTAAACACTATTGGTGGCACCAAAACGCAGGCTGCCCCTACAATTACTGTAAAATGCATTCAGTCAGAGGGTGGCGCGAGCGATCCGGGGGAAACTTCTACCGACAGGGTAGAGGTGGCATCTATACTTGGGTAGTTAAAGACCCTTGGAACTCCCACTGGACCAAGCCTCAACATGGAGCTGTATACTACTCCCCTTCCTCCACGTGGCCTAGCAGTCACCTCTATCTGTGGCAGGGCCTAGTTCAAGTACTGCCCCTGGTCCATGGGAATATCCAACGACAGGAAGACAGACTAACACAAGAGTTACGTCCTTTCTCCTGGTTAGAATTATTACGAGAAGGAGTAGAACTTGCTAACCTTACAGGACTTCATAGCTTGTCCAGTTGCTTTCTATGTGCCACCCTAGGACGCCCACCGCTAACTGCTGTCCCTCTGCCATGGGGATCCTCTACCCAAATTAACAACCTTCAGAATCTCACAAACGCCCCCATTCTTGATGTGCCACTGTACCTGAACCCCAGTCAGGAGAAGTTTCCCTACTGTTTTTCAGGCACCAACTCCAGCCTCTACAACATCACTGTAACGCCCCCCAACACCAACCTGAGGGCCCCGCCGGGCATAGTCTTTTGGTGTAATGGAACATTATCTAAGAACCTATCTGGTCCCTCTGTAACTAACCAACTGTGTCTTCCCGTTACATTAGTTCCCCGGTTAACTCTCCTAACTGCCGGCAAGTTCCTGGGGTACACCGGTAACTGGACTAGTACTACTATTCACCCAGTCCCTAGACCGAGACCTACACGAGCCATATTTCTCCCCCTCATTGCAGGAATCTCCCTCACATCATCCCTCATTGCGGCCGGACTGGCAGGGGGAGCCCTAGGTCACACCCTCATAGAAAATAACAAGTTGTACCAACAATTTGCTGTTGCTATGGAGGAGTGGCTGAGTCCCTTGCCTCCCTCCAACGACGGCTTATATCCCTAGCTCAAGTAGCCTTGCAGAACCGGAGGGCCTTAGACTTGCTCACTGCTGAGAAAGGTGGTACATGTATGTTTCTAAAGGAAGATTGTTGTTTTTATATCAATGAATCAGGGCTTGTAGAGAACCGGGTCCAGCAGTTATGCAGGTTAAGCATAGAAATGAAAAAACAGCAGTTTGCCTCAGCTGCAAACCAATGGTGGAATTCCTCTATGTTTTCTCTGTTAGCCCCCTTCCTTGGACCCCTGTTAAGTCTGCTGTTTCTGCTTACCGTAGGACCTTGTGTTATAAACAGAATTTTGCGGTTTGTCAAGGAAAGGTTTGACACCATACAGCTCATGGTCCTCAGAGCTCAATACCAAACTGTGGACACTGAAATGGAGTCAGACCTATAGGACCCAAGATTGGCTCCAGAAGTACCTGAGAGAGGGGGAAATGAAAGAACACAAACACATCACAGCCTTGAGCAATGCCTCCACTTCCTGAGCCCGACACAAACACATTCCTCTGTATATTTCAAAGAAAAACAACACCTGGAGAACCTCCGATAAGGTTGCAACCTTTTGTAAAAGCGCAGGAACCAATAAGAAAGCTGCTAAAAGCATAATTTAAAATGTAAACCAATTGTAATGCCTTGTTCCTCTGTAACCTGACAAGTCCTGTTTACCTCAAGCTATAAAAAGCAAGCGCGGGCATTGTTCCGGGCCCTCTTGTATGTTGTAGAACGGAGGGACCAAGTTCGAACTTGCATTAAAGATCCTTGCCACTTGGCTTTGACTCTGGACTCTGGTGGTCTTCTTCGGGGAATAAACGGTCTGGACATAACATGTTCTGTATCTGGTAATTCCGAAACCTATAGTCTTTGGGAAACATATTATTCATTGTTTCTGATAATTCTCAAGTATGTTGGGTTGACTACTTGAATGCTATGATTTCACTGAATTCATAGTTGCCTGCTTTTAATCTTTGGGAATCCTACAGGCTTAAGTTAGAAATAATTTCCTACAAAAAGTATCTGTGTCTGCTTTTGATGAGAGCTGTGGAGACAACTAACATAAGCCCACTTTACCACCAAGCGTAATCCTGACATTCTCTTTAATTCTCTTGGAGAATCTCAGGATTACACAAGGTTCACAAATTTGGCTCCCCAACCTTGCTCATTTATACACAGAAGACTAGACTGCTTAGTATTGTTGGTGACTCCCTTCCTCCTACCCTGGAAAAAACAAAACAGATCTCTCATCTGAATGTGATCACAGACTAGGAAATTCTGAAGGTGAATAACTGGAGGCTGTGGGCAGCAGGGAAAGACGTGTCTTTCCTGACCACAGAAATAGGTCAGAACCTGCCCTAAAGGCTGTGTGCTCCAGGATTTCACTATTTAGCTCAACTACCAGTCCCTCCATAAGCGTGAATGGAAGCTTGTTAGAGCACTATGTGGCCTTTAAACCTCAAACTCTTGCTAAAACTCATGCTCATGGTAAAAAACCTATGGCTTTGGGAGGCTTTCTCGGTAATGTCCTGGAATTAAGGTTACAGCCTGCGTTTCATGTTAACTGAACTGAAAACCAGCCTGAACAACATCCTTCTGCCCCGTGGCTTGCTCTCAGCTCCTCTTGGTTGGGCCTTGGGCAGCCAGACTGTCTGGTTTTAATCCTTGCTCTGCCACCTGTGATCTTGGATAAGTTACCGACCTTGAGTTACCTCATCCACAAGATGCAGATATTAGTAATACCCTCTTTTTAAGTTCTTAAGAGGATTGAAAGAGTAAATAAAAAGTAAAAATTGGGCCGGGCGCGGTGGCTCAAGCCTGTAATCCCAGCACTTTGGGAGGCCGAGACGGGCGGATCACGAGGTCAGGAGATCGAGACCATCCTGGCTAACATGGTGAAACCCCGTCTCTACTAAAAATACAAAAACTAGCTGGGCGAGGTGGCGGGCGCCTGTAGTCCCAGCTACTCGGGAGGCTGAGGCAGGAGAATGGCGTAAACCCGGCAGGCGGAGCTTGCAGTGAGCTGAGATCCGGCCACTGCACTCCAGTCCGGGCGACAGAGCGAGACTCTGCCTCAAAAAATAAATAAATAAATAAATAAATAAATAAATAAAAAGACTACTGCCTAGCACGTAAAAGTTCATCAGGAATTAATTCTACAATATGAACTCAACTTGCAAAACTTCAAGTACATATAACTTTTAACTTACTAGGGTATACATACCAATAATAAATGTACAACTGGAGATATGTTTGTCTACAGTAAATATAACAAAGACTAAACAAGCAGATACTAAATCATTAAGCGATCATCAGTTAGTATCTTTAATTTTTTTGTACTTCTATATTTTCTATAGATCATCTTTGTAACAAGAAGAAAACAAACCAAATGAAAATGAAATGAATTCTCTCAAAAAGAATTAAGATAAGAAGAAGGCGCACAAAGTAATATAAAATATATCTTATGGTTTATATAAAATTCTTAATAAAAGTACCTTCTTTGCTCCAAGCTGCACTCTGGCTTTGCCTTTGGGTCAGGTGGCATTTCTTTGCACGATGACCGGTTCTATTGAGTAGGCACTGCTTCAGCCCTATAGGAAGAACAAAACATCTCTGGAACACAGTAGCATTCCTGATTCCCACTTGAGAAGGCCTAACAAGATGGCATATACCTCAACAGCAGCAGATCAGTGTTAAAACATCTGGAGACAAGGGGAAAAAGTAAAATTGGACCGTTTCCAGAATCTCACAAAAACCAACAAACTGACGTTTTAAGTGCCCAACCATGAGCAAATTAGAACCTTAATAAAGGTCACTCTTAATGCCGATCCTAGCATAGATTCAGCACCAAGTACAATCTCATTTTACTGGTTGACCTCTTTCATTCTTGAAAGTAGGGGCTATGAAAAAAAAAAAAACACTAAAATTTGTTTAAGAGAATCTAGCTTACATAATCAAAACACTCTATTGAGGGTGAAAATTGAGTATCATAAGAAAATCACCTGTTTCATGAGAAGTTCCATACATAATGCTCTTCTACCCAATATATACCTTAAAGAGAAAAAAGGAAACATACAAAATTATCTCGAGAATTATTCCTGCTTAAAACAACTTCTACATGCCATTACTAAGAAAGCAAGCACACAGTAAAGATGAGAAGAGAACACGCAAGCATGAACATACTTGTTAGTATATAGGGCTATGAGTAATTTAAAAATTCTAATGGTATTACTCTCATGTAATTGCTCTGAAATTCTAGTCAATTGTTTGAAATGGCTCTTAGAACAGGATACTTTGACATTTTTGTGATGTCAAAAACTAAGAACTTAACCCTAAGTATTTCAAAGAATAGGGGCAGAAGAACCCGTTTCCTTAAATGGCATTTGAGTATTCTTTACAACTGAAACTTTCTCTCCCATCCTGTGATGGCCAAGGGTTTTTCCTCTGACAACAGCACTGATCTTACCATATCCAAAATATAAACATCTGCATCGTTTCATGGTTGGAATTGTTTTTATCCATTCTGTTGTGAGAATCAAAGGGTTCAGACCATGCAGCTCCTCTCTGGGACTCCTCAAGTCCTTTCTAGATCTGAAGACTATTCTCTGAACCAAAGTCAACTTCTGGGGGTGTACCAAATCTCCCATTAGAAAATTATTTATATCAAGACGTTTTAACCTTTTAACTCTTTCTCAAACAAAATAATTTCATTTCTCCTTTACTGTTACTTTAAATTTAAAAATACACAGATAGCATGCCTACAATAAAATCAAGGGAATGACAGTTTTAGAACACAAACTGTGGTAATTTTGAAAACACAAAAGCTAAGACCACTAATTAGGTCTATGTGGACACCAAGTCCACCACAACCTGTTCTGTCCTCTGGGGCTCTGTCCATGCCTTTCCCTTGCCTGAGATTTCTTCTGCTTCCCACCCTTCCAAATGCTGTATTTCCCCCCAGAAGACTTGCCAAGACCACCCTCGCCCGCACATCTTCCATTCCAGCTAACCAAAGGCATCCTTGTGTTGACTAAACCAAATTATTTTGCAGAGAAGGCATCTAAAAACTTCTACTGTAGACCATTCACCTTAATAATGAAATAATTCTAACGGATGGGGTATAGGCACCGCAATTTCCCTTCATTGTTGAAGCCAACAAGTTCCATAACAGAACTCCAGAGGTAAAGAGCTGGGAAAATTGTTAGTTTTAAGGTCACACTGTTGCCCTGTGAATGACTAATCAGAGGAAGCCAAAAAACAGCCAACCAATTTCAGTTTATGTCTTTAATTGTGATGTAAGTGTGAAGTTTCTACATATGGGTAATCATGGTTGAGTTAGGTAGTTTGCAAACATGACTTTTGCTGTAGGAACTTTTAATCTCATCTGATTAATTTTTGGCCCCAACAATTAATTTTCTTACAGTCAAACCCAGTGCACTTGAAAAATAATATAATTAATACTGTGTGAAGGATTTTTTCCATGTTAAAAAAAGCAAATCACTAGTTTGCTTAGTTCTGGCATTCATAAAGTACTGCGCCTTCTGTTCTATTGACATGTTTGGAAAAAAGAATTGAACATATGTACCACCCCCTCTTTCTAAAGTCTCCACAGTTCTTTAGCAATTGCTAACCGTAGGTTTTTAATAGCAAAAGACAAGATTGTCAGTTTTTGGTGCAAAACTCTACTCTTTTTGGTTGACTTGGAAAAGCTGTTGTTTATATTGAGAATTGTGATAGCTATCTTTTACTTTGTTAAATTAGAGATTATTTAGCAAAAATATAGTTTCACCCCAGTAAAATAAACTTCCACGTGAGAGTTGTGTTCATTCAGGGTATTTTTTGAGAGTGGAAGTACACTTCCTGCATTTGTCACAGATAATATCAGAAATTTTGTTGTTTTGATTAAAATGTTGCCATCTACTTATAAGTTAAAAATGCTGAGAAGGTTTTTTTTGGAAACAGTTTATGAAGCCAGGACACTTTTCTTCTTTTTTTTTTTTTTTTTTTTGAGATGGAGTCTTGCTCATCACCCAGGCTGGAGTGCAGTGGCGCGATCTCGGCTCACTGCAAGCTCCGCCTCCCGGGTTCACGCCATTCTCCTGTCTCAGCCTCCCGAGTAGCGCGGACTACGGGCGCCTGCCAATGCGCCCGGCTAATTTAAGTTTGACTCAAATATAAAAAGCCCAGTATTCTTGCCATGGTTTTGTACTTAGATGTCTCTCATTATGGGATTCAGAATGTAACAGTTATAGTACTGTATGAAAACACTTAATACACAGTTCTACAGTTACAGTATTGCATGAAAATACAGTATGGTGTGAAATTATTTGTCCAAAACTGTACTCGACTCTCAGTATCTCCATAATGCCCAGTATGTAGTAGGCACCTGTAATTGTGAAGCAGCCTCGTCTGGGGTAAATACCAAGGTTCTTGGTCTCACGGCCAAGGAGATGGAGGTCGTAGACGCACAGTTTGGAGCAGTTTAATAGGCAAAAGGAAAGAACAGCTCTCTGTTACAGAGGGGGGTCCCGAGCAGGTTGCCAAGTTGTAGTAAAAATGTCAGGGTTTTTATAAATGGGCTAGCGAGGAGGGAGCTCATGAGGAGGGGATGTCTTATCCTCCTAGGGCCCGAGGACGCTTTAGTTGGGACCAGGTGTGCTCTCCGTGCAGAACAGAGCTTTTTATCAGCTCTTATCCCAGTCGACCACGTAGGCTCTTAGACTCTTAGTCTGTGTTTGTTTGTCCTGCTTATCTGGAAGGGAGAGTTTCTGTGTCTGTTCCCATACATCTTGCAGCTGCAGGCATCCCCCCAGTCTGCTTTTAGCTTCCTTATCTTAGTGCCCCTAAAGGGAAAGGAATGTGCTTATTAAGGGCCGCTGTTTTACTGGGGTTAACTGCGTGAGGTTAAAAAGGGAGCTATTTTTGAGCTGCTGTTTGTTAAAAGGAAAGTTTTCTGCCGGGGACTCGCTTTACCCTGTTTACCTAAATTATTTTTGCCTTCTATAACAATTGTGTGCTCAGTAAATACATAAGGAATAATGAACTTAATAACATTTTTTTCTCCATTCTCAAAATGATACTTAAAAATGACTCAGTACAACAAAGAAACTGTGAGTAGTAACCAGTGCAAAACTAGCAAAAGGATGAAATACACAAGAAAATGAGAGAATTTAAGAGGAGTAGCAAAACAGCACTGCTAAATTTACGGGTTTATTTTAAAGTTTAAAATAGAAGTAAACAAGCAAACACGCTGATAGTGTTTAGGCTTTCTGTTCCCACCGCACAAATCTCATCTTGAATTATAATCTCCACATGTGAAGGGAGAGACCAGATGAAAGTAATTGGATAATGGGGGTGGTTTCCCCCATGCTGTTCTTCTCCTGATAGTGAATTCTCATGAGATCTAATGGTTTTATAAGTATTTGGTAGTTCCTCCTGCATTCATTCTTCCGGCTGCCCTGTGAAGAAGTGCCTTCCGCCATGATTGTGAGTTTCTGGAGGCTTCCCCAGCCATGCGGAACTGTGAGTCAATCCTCTTTTTATTATAAATTACCCCGTCTCAGGCAGTTCTTTATAGCAGTGTGGGGACAGACTAATATCCACTGGGTTAGCTGGGGTGGGTAAACAGCAGCCAGCTGGTGGGTGTCCCTTGATGGAGGCTTTGCAGGCTGCAGCAGAAGGGACCCTTCGGATAAACCTCCAGTCAGGAAAGGAAAAGGCCCAAATAAACAGTATTTAGATTTTTTTTTTTAAAGGACATAACTACCAATAGAGATTTAAAATAATGATAAGAATACCATTAACTTTATGATAAAAATTTTGTAAGTGGAGAAGAAATGGATATATTTCTAGGAAAACAGTATAAGATCCATCTAAGATTTTGACAATTTAAATCAACCACTAAGGAAATGAAATCAGTAATCACAAGTCCACCTCGCCAAAAGGCAATTTTTGAAAGATGAATGTTACCAAAACATCAAGAAACTGATAATTCCTATCTTATAGAAACTTTGAAATGAGAGAAAGCTACCCAACCCATTTCAAAAAGTTAGTAAAATCTCAAAGCTACACTTGAGCAAAGACTAGGAAATATTAATAGACCAATCTTGTTTATGAAAATAGATGGAAAAATTGCCAATGAAATATTGGCACATTGAATGTAGCAGTGCATAAAAATATTGTATTGAGCAAAAGGAGAATCCCAGGAACAGGAGGATGTTTTAATGTCTAAAAATCTATGTAATTTACCTCTCTACAGATTAAAGGAGGAAAAACATGAACACATCAACAGACAGGAAATTCAGTTTTTTGGGGGGGATGGTTGTAATTAAAAGTGCTTAACTCACTTATAAGCCATTATTGGATGTTACAATAAACCTTGTATAGTGGCAGATGTAAGACAGGTATACTGGAATTATCTATGGGGTTGGATCCATGGGCCTGCCATGGAAAATCTGTTGAGTTATATGTCCAAGGGTCACCATTTGCAAGGTGTTAACAAAAAGTTACCTGCCTATGGATTCCCCTTTCTAACTCTGGCCTATTGTTTTGGAACATGGAGGAAACAAACATCTGATGTTTCTGTGTTTGGGTAAACATTATTAGGCTTATAAAAGGGCCTAGGGTTTTTTTGTTTGGTAAACCATTGCCTTTCCTGCTTTGGTATGGCAAATCTTCCTTTGGAGAAGATCCCTTTCATCTTAAAACCAACTCTCAGTGACAAACAAAAGCAACAAATGGAAACAACCACCAATTAAGAACCATCAGGTGATGCCGCATTTGCTGTGGTGCACAGCTGAACTTGATTGTTGCTCTTGGATCAGGGCTGGCTTAATAAGGACTCGCTTAACCAATGGAAAGTAAGGTG
Organism: Trachypithecus francoisi; assembly: GCF_009764315.1. Lineage (NCBI taxonomy): Eukaryota > Metazoa > Chordata > Mammalia > Primates > Cercopithecidae > Trachypithecus > Trachypithecus francoisi. Next base: position 69,598,834 of record NW_022681458.1, on the reverse strand, counting down.
AAATCTTTGTAAGCAATGCTTCTGATGCGAATCACCTGGACATCTTGAGCAAATGCAGATTCTGGTTCAGCAGGCCTGGAGTGGGGCCTGAGATTCTGCATTTCTAACAAGTTTCCTGGTGATATTAATGCTGCTGGTCTGTGAGCCACACTTTGAGTAGCAAAGGACTAAAGGTTGTGAGATAAACTGCTTTTAGCAGCCCAAAGGGCCAACTGGAAAGTTGAGACCAGTTGCAGAGCAAATGGAGAGACAGATCTGCTAATCTGGTTCTTAGAGTACTTAAGAAGGATCTATTCCTGATGTCCAGGGTACTTGGTGGATATGTCCATGACCTCGAAATTGAAAACCCATTAATCTTTGTGAAATCTGAATTTTAAGGATCTTACCCAGTGAGCATATAACTAGTGGAAATCCTGAAAATTGGCTAATGCAAGGAAGTGATATCCATGTGTAATACTTATCTTTGTATCCATTCATGGGGAAAGTCATGGAAGACGACAGTAAACTTCAGTGGTTAATGAGAGCTTCACTAACATTGTCTGTTCCAGGCAATAAGTGAAGTCTCTGGCAGTGGGAAGCATGGACCCAAGACCAAAAGCTCTGGCACTTTACAGCAGTGGTAGCGGATAGATAGGACTTAGTGTGGCCCCTTAGAGCAAGGCTCAAGTGATTTTCTCTGGTGAATATCGATGTGGATCTAATCTCTAGGGTTAGATCCAGGCAGGTAACATCAAAGTCAGTTGGTAAGATCTCTTATGCCTGTGAATGGAAGGCCTTGATAAAACTTCATTATTAATGTTTTGCATTAATTTAGCAGATGACTATAGTCATTTAACATAATCTAATACATGAATGTCCTGTATGGGTGACTGCTGAGGATTTAGCGAAGGAGACTTCGCTTACAATTTGGCTGGTAAGGTGGATGCTCCTGACACTACTGATGGGCAAGGATGTTAACATTAATATCTAAAAAAGTTCTGAGATTTGGATTATGATGTGTTAAATTTCTAGACCAATTTGAGGAGAATTTAACAATAGTGAGCTTTTCAACTTATGAACATGGTATATATCTTTTTTTGCGGGGCTGGGGACAGAGTCTTCTTCTGTCGCCCAGGCTGGAGTTCAGTAGCGTGATCTCGGCTTACTGCAACCTCCGCCTCTGAGTTCGAGCAATTCTCCTGCCTCAGCCTCCCTAGTAGCTGGGATTACAGGTGAGCGCCATCACGTCTAATTTTTGTATTTTTAGTAGAGACAAGGTGTCGCCACCTCAAGTGATCCACCTGCCTTGGCCTCCCAAAGCGCTGGGATTTACAGGCGTGAGTCACAGTACCCAGCCAAACATAGTGTATATCTTCATTTACATAGGTTGCCTTTGATTTCTTTCGTTGATGTTTTGTAGTTTTCAGCTTACAGATCCCGTGCATATTTTGTTAGACTTAAGCCTAAATATTTCCTTTTTTTTTCTGATAACTTACAATTTTTTTAAAAAACGTGTTTCCTTTCCAGTGTTCATTGCTAATACATTTCACCATTTGAATCTCCAGTTCAGAAAAATCATGGCCTTTGGAGTTTTACTAAATAACATAGTTCCACCTTATTTGCTTGGTCTTTGATGTGATGTCCATAACTGAGGAAATGGCAGTATGTCCAATGCAACATCAGGCTGCCATTAACTTGACTTTGCTCTGTTGTCTAGCCCTTTCCATTTAGACTATTTGGAAGGGTCAGCAGTAAAATTTCACTGGCCCAGTCCAGGGCTGCTTGCGTGTTACTGTTTTGTGCCACAATATGATGTGGCCAGACTACTTTTCTACTTTTGAGATTATTTTGGAGATTTATATTGGGTATGTTCTTATCCAAGTATCATTAGGGGTATTGATCTCTGCCCTTTTCTTTCTTATTTTCCAAATGGCAGGCAGTAAATGGCTTATTAAGCGATTAAAAGGTTCAAGATCTCAGCCCCAAAGATATGTTTGTAGATGACAGGCTTAACATTCCTGAGGCTCTCAGAGAAAACTTCTCCCTCTATAGACTCTCCATTTTAAGAAGGAGGCACAGGGCTTCGTTGGCCCATTTAGTTAGTGACACACCTGTATTACTCTCCTTGGCATCTTACCCCAGCCCATCCATTGGGTTGTGTCAGTCTTTTATTTCTAAGTGAGAATCCAGTCAACAGGAGGCACAAGAGATAGACCAAATACCATAATGCCTCCTTCTATTCCACTGAACAGTCAAGGACACTGGAGGCCTCTGGGTAGGACACATATGCGTTCAGGAGCCTCTGAGCTTAAAGATGTGTGAGTGGAACTAACTAGACTGCCCAGGTTTGGTCTACACTGTAAATCTTTTTTATTTATTTTTATTTATTTATTTATTTATTTATTTTTTGAGGCAGAGTCTTGCTCCTCTGCTCCACAGTGTAGAGGTGTGATCTCAGCTCACTGCAACCTCCGCTTCCTGGGTTCAAGCAATTCTCTTGCCCCAGCCTCCAAGTAGCTGGGATTACAGGTGCCCGCCACCACGCCTGGCTAATTTTTGTATTTTTAGTAGAGACAGGGTTTCACCATGTTGGCCAGGCTGGTCTCGAACTCCTGAGTTCAAGTGATCCTCACGCTTTGGGCTCCCAAAGTGTTGGGACTGCAGGCATGAACCACCACGCTCAGCCTCTCTGTAAATCTTGAGTCGGTACGGAGCTCATGAAAGCTGTGCTGAATGGGTTTCTTTAGATTTTCATTTTCATGTTTGCCCCATTTATGCTAATATTAATTATTGGAAAATACATTCACCTGTTTTGCTTCTCTCTGACCAGCATAGGGGCAGGATCTGTGGAAAGACATTCACCACCTGTTTGGAAAGGTCAGCATGCTGATATTCACTAACTGCCACCCCCACAACTCCCCCTCCCCAAAACCTGATAGATATATAATTTCTGCAGTCCAATCACTATTCTTCCCAAACTCCATGAGCCAGATTTTATACATACTTTGTGTGACCGTAAAACTGTACTATTATAGATCTAAAACCATTTAATTTTGTAGATACCTCCAACGGTGGCATCACGGGGTCTTCTCTTGGATAGCATAGTCCTATGGCTAAATGGGTCATTGGTTGATCATGCTTCATGAGAATATGATCCCTGGGAGAAATATCCAGCTAATTTAATAACAAATGAGTGTCCTAATTCTGGAGACCTGGGAAGTATTGATAAGAATATAATGATCATAAGCAGACATTGGGTGCTTTAGCAAAGCCAATTTGCCTGCATCCTCTGGAAGGTAAAGTATGCCAAGATCTCCTGTCTCTCAGAACTTAATCAAACTCTTGGCAACCACATCTGCACTCAGCAACATGAAGCACAAGTTCTGTTCAGTTGCCCATATGCCGTCATGAGTTTTGCCATATGTATCATCTGGCTTTCAGAGGACCTTTCATGGTTGCCAGGTCAAGTTCCTGATACAGAAGTGGCATCGGTGCTGGTGTTAATGGCTGCAGTAAAGTCAAATTCCTTGATTATAGTGCTCTATGGTAGCAGTGAGAATGGTGGTAGTTTCTTTTTTCTTTCCTTTTTTTAAAAACCTTTTTCGTGTTGAAGTTCACATGACCATTTTAAAGTGTAATTCAGTGGCGTTCAGTACATCCACAATGTGCAATCATCACTTCTATCTAGTTCCAAAACATTTTTACCACCTTAAAAGGAAACCCTGCACCCTTAAACAGTGGTAGTTTCTCTATCATGCCACTTTTGTAGCATGCTTTGGGGTCTTATTCCTGGGATCTTTCTCTACAGTGGTATAATTATATAAGGGTGGAAATATAAAAGAGTAAGCCTTTAGAAACAGTTTGTGTCTAAATTAGCCCTCAGGCATATTGTCTTCAAAGGAATGTTTTAAACCAGCCAAAGACTAACATCAACATGCTTATATTTTGAGTCCCAAATTAAAATCCAAAATAGTGAGCCAGGCATGGTGGCTCGCGCCTATAAGCCCAACTACTCCAGAGACTGAGGTGAGAGAATTTCTTGAACCTAGGAGTTCCAGGCTGCAGTGGGCTATGATGGTGCCGCTGCACTCCAGCCTGGGTTACAGAGTGAGACTGCTTCTAAAACAAAAATTTGAAATAGTAAATGCATGGATTTTTTTTTTAATATATATAGAATCAAACAATTGTGAAAATGTAATTGGCTAAGTTTCATATACGGTTCTTTATAAAACTCCCGGTGTTCTCTAAGATGTAGTTTGAGCTAGCCAAGGATGATGGCTTCAACATGCCTCCAGTTGTCTTGTCACTCCAGGGCCTGCCTCAAACCACAAGACTTGCTGTTACCCTGAGACAAGCCAACTGTCATTGCCTTGGCAGCCACTACAACTACAGGTTGTTGCATCATGCCAAGCTCTGTTCTTTGTAACTACTAGAATGGAGTGGGATAGTAACGTGATGGTGAATCCGAAACAATGGTACTAGGAAGGAGGTTGGCCAAATTCAGAGTGGAGGCTGACCCTGTATCTGGTTGTAGCAGAGCCGGTCCTAGGGGAACAGGCTCAGCAACAGCAAGGATGAGGACCAGAAGGGAGTGGGGGTAGGGGAACTCTAGGAGCAGCATAGTGTTGATAACTGGCATCTGAAACCTACAATTTCCAGTTCAGAGCAGTACACCATATCTAGTATATACTTACACTTGAAGACATTTCTTGGGCGGTGATCTAGAAATGATTTTTTTTTTCTTTTCTTTTTTTTTTTTGAGACGGAGTCTTGCTCTGCCACCCAGGCTGGAGTGCAGTGGCCGGATCTCAGCTCACTGCAAGCTCCGCCTCCCGGGTTTACGCCATTCTCCTGCCTCAGCCTCCCGAGTAGCTGGGACTACAGGCACCCGCCTCGTCGCCCGGCTAGTTTTTTGTATTTTTAAGTAGAGACAGGGTTTCACCGTATTAGCCAGGATGGTCTCGATCTCCTGACCTCGTGATCCGCCCGTCTCGGCCTCCCAAAGTGCTGGGATTACAGGCTTGAGCCACCGCGCCCGGCCGTTTTTCTTTTTTTTTTTTGAAACGAAGTCTCGCTGTCTCCCAGGCTGGAGTGCAGTGGCGCGATCTTGGCTCACTGCAAGCTCCGCCTCCCAGGTTCACGCCATTCTCCTGCCTCAGCTTCCTGAGTAGCTGGGACTACAGGCACCCGCGGGCATGCCCGGCTGATTTTTTGTATTTTTAGTAGAGACGGGGTTTCACTGTGTTAGCCAGGATGGTCTCGATCTCCTGACCTCGTGATCCACCCGCCTCGGCTTCCCAAAGTGCTGGGATTACAGGTGTGAGCCACCGCACCTGGCCTTAGAAATGATATTTTTTTTTTTTTTTTTTTTTTTTTGAGACGGAGTCTCGCTCTGTCGCCCAGGCTGGAGTGCAGTGGCCGGACCTCAGCTCACTGCAAGCTCCGCCTCCTGGGTTTACACCATTCTCCTGCCTCAGCCTCCCGAGTGGCTGGGACTACAGGCGCCTGCCACCTCGCCCGGCTAGTTTTTTTTTTTGTATTTTTTTTAGTAGAGACGGGGTTTCACCATGTTAGCCAGGATGGTCTCGATCTCCTGACTTCGTGATCCGCCCGTCTCGGCCTCCCAAAGTGCTGGGATTACAGGCTTGAGCCACCGCGCCCGGCCAGAAATGATATTTTTAAAAGGAGCTGTGTTTCAGTGTTAGACTGTAGTTATCCAAGCAATATCAGATAGTGTGCAGTTTTTGTAGTATAAGGTAAAAATCTGAATAATAAAGATTTTTTAATAACAGTTTTAGTTAATACTTGACTTAACTGACATTGAGACTCTTGATGCAAAAAGGTAAGTAGAAGAGAAAGCTGAAAACTCAAGACCATCATACCCCATGGGGAATTTACAATCTATAACAAACATATAGCCTGAGATAGGAGAAAAGAAACGGAATGGTAATGATATTGCTGGAACTAAAGTCTATTTAGGAAATGGAAATACATAGCAAGAGGAGTCAGCTACTTCTTGGGCATTGATCAAAGAAAAATACACAAACATACAGAAGGAAAGAAAGGTCGTTTTATTTTATAACATTTTCCTTCTGATTCTGGGTGATTATATAGCTAATCTACTCTTCCACCCGCAAGATTCTGGGGTATTTTGGCTAATGTTATTTGCAATGTCCATAAACTCAGAAGAAGTTAGTATTAATGGGAATATGAAAGAACCTCCAGTTATTGTGCAAGAAATTTTACATTTCCATCATGTTAAATTGTACAACTGTTTGTCATTCATTGTGCTGTAAGTCTATGTGAAACCAAATCTGTGGATTTACTGATGGCCATTTTACCACATCCAGACTATCTTTTATTTTTTTGAATTGTATCTCTTCTTACTCCATTTTCTTCTGATTAAAATCTTTCATGTTCTCCTGCATCATATGTCACTCATTTTTGTGTGAGCCACCTAGATCCTCTGAGAAAAAATTCAAAGCTACCCACTGTATGATTGTTCGTTCACTGAACATGTATTTTTTGAGTGCCTACTGCGTGCTAAGCATTATGAAAAGCACTGAAATGGAAGAGACTAAGACATCCACCATCCGCAGATGGGCTTTTGTAGGTCCTGGAATTGAATTTGTCTTGTCTTTCCCCTATCATTTAACAGCCACTCAGGATGTTGGTAATTGGATATTTTCATAAACCACATTAAATTGTATAATTCTGAATTTTTGTAATGGAAAATCATTATGAAGTCCCAAATCAGTGAAGATACCACTATGCAAAACTAAAAATATGCTTGACTTAGAAGCTTTATTTTCTAAGGAGATAGTTAATAATGGACACTTTTGAAATAGCACCCTAAATGTGCTTTTAGTTTCCAATCAGCAGATAGCAGCACTTGATTCCAATTCAAAGAGAAAGTTAGGATGGTGTTCTGTGTGAATGCTGTCTATGACAAGGACACTCAACTTCCAGAAAATGATTCTTAAGTGGAAATTGGGCACATTCTAATTGGAGATTGTCTGGTCTGTCTTTGCAAGGGGAGCACTGCTGTACATTGGTCAGGTATACTTAAGGTAAAAGACAGCTTTTCCTCCTCATCAGTGTAAACAACTGGACTTCTTTCTGTTAAGTATGATATTAAACACAATCTGAAATTTTACTTACTATAAAGAGAATAAGATTTTATGCTTTTTTGATTAACTTTTCTCAGGTGCATTCTAAGTGAAGTGAATTTGATTTATTTCAATTGGAGTATTACTGCTGTAGGCACAGAGGTATCCACTGCACTCAATAAAATAAAGACCACACAGAAGAAATTATATTAGAGTCCAAACAACCCAAAGAAATCGAAGGAAATGCTCTAAGGAAGGAAATGCAGACACTAAGTTTCTAAAACGGACATGCGTGTATCCTTAGGTGCACATCATCATTGGAACGCGTGATTATCCTGCTGTTTGTACTTGCAATAGTGTCCTAAAAGTAAACTGAATTATCCATCTGGCAGATGCAATAGATGGGCCCTATGCTGGAGTACAGTGGTGTGATCTCAGCTCACTGCAACCTCCGCCTCCTAGGTTCAAATGATTCTCATGCCTCAGCCTCCCAAGTTGCTGGGACTACAAGTGCCCACCACCACACCTGGCTAATTTTTGTATTTTTAGTAGAGACAGGGTTTCACCATGTTGGTCTGCTGGTCTCAAACTCCTGACCTCAAGTGATCTGCCTGCCTCAGCCTCCCAAGGTGCTGGGGTTACAGGTGTGAGCCACTGCACCCAGCCAGTATCACTTTTAGTCTGTAATATTCTAGCTTGTTCATCTAGTATATCCTTCGCTGTTAATTCTATAATACAGGATTTCAGGTTTATGTTCACTCAACAGTGGCTCTTCTTAGTTTATCTTCTCCAAAATGTATCTACTGCTTGAATCGTCCCTCTTGTTCTGCAGTCACTATTTGAAAAATAGGTATCCAGTATGTTTAGGCATTGCCTGCCCCTATGATGCCTCTCAGAGCTGTGAGCATGGGCTCTGAGCTTGCAGGGCCAGAACAAGCCAGCATGATGGGGGGCTCCTCCCTGCACCTAGGTTTTTGAAACACATCTTTTCTTTTGTTCTCCAGCTCTGGGTTGGACTGAAAAATTATTTTCCTGTGGTTATTCATCTTTGGGTTACCTCATAATCACCTTTTGGTTTCTCAGTTTTGTATTATCTGTATATTCAATTTCCTACATCAAATTATCTCTATTTCATTTTTGTCTTTTTTCTTTGAGATGGAGTCTCACTCTGTTGCCCAGGGTGGAGTGCAGTGGTGCAGTCTCGGCTCACTGCAACCTCTGCCTCTCGGGTTCAAGCGATTCTCCTGCCTCAGCTTCCCAAGTAGCTGGGATTACAGGCGCCCGTCACCACGCCTGGCTACTTTTTGTATTTTCAGTACAGATGGGGTTTCACCATGTTGGCCAGGCTGGTCTCAAACTCCTGACCTCAGGTAATCCGCCCTCCCTGGCCTCCCATAGTGCTGGGATTACAGGCATGAGCCACTGCACTCAGCCTCTAAAATTCTTAATTTCTGTTTTCCTTATTTGATTAATACAGCTGTAAAAATAGCAAACATGTATCTAAAGTTTTACTTCAGTGGCAAAGGAGGGTTTTTATTTTGTAGAATTTATGTGTGATTTTAAGTGAAATATTTGTTTGGATCTTGGGGTTTTGGTAGCATATAAAATCAATAAAATCAGAGACTTAGGGTTATAGAAGGGGAAAAAATCCTCAGCATCACATTCAGCAATGGTTTCGATTCATGAACAAGTTGATAGTCAAATCCTGAGTATAAAATACTTTGCATTCTATCAACTTCTTCTCAAATTACTAGTAAGAACTTCATATTTTATGTGATTCTCTCATTGACTATTTTCATCTTTTCCTTAAATAAACCAGGTGCAAAAACCTCAAAAGTACCAAAAATCAATCAGGATGAAATAATGTGCATAGTCCTTTAACCACTAAATATTATGAATTTGTAATTTTAAAACTTCAAAAAGGGAATCTCCAGACCCACATGGTTTCACTGAAGAATTCTATCAAACATTTAAAAAAAAAGTTATCAGTTTCATACATTCAGTATATAAAAAAAAATTGTTAGTTTTGTACAGTCTTTTCCAGGAAATAGAACAGGAGGGAAACACTTCGCAACTCATTTTTAAGACTAGTTTTACCATGATGCCAAAACCAAACACGATATAAAAAAGAAAACTACAGATTAATATTTCTCGTGAACTCAGAGGCAAAGCTCCCCCCAAAATATTAAATCCATTAATGTGTAACAAGAAGTACATGTCATGACCAAATGTGATTTATCCCTTCTAAGCAAGGATGGTTCAAGATTCAAAAATCAATTAGTGTAATCATAGAAACAGGCTGAAGAAGAGAAATCATATGATAACATCAACTGACATAGAAGCATTTGACAAAATTCACATACATTCAAAATAGCCAGTGGTCCCCATATTGGGATCTGATAGTGCTGACTCCCCTCAGGCACCTTCTCCCATCTTTGATACTCCCTGATGTAAGAATAATGCTTTTTCATATCTCATCTTGTAAATCAGTGAGTCAGAATTTGTAAGAAATACATGGCTAGAAATGGAATAAATCAAACACATATTTAGCATATCATAATTATCCAAGCCACAATTTTAAAAGGTGTTTTCTCACAGAGAAGGGCATTTCTCTAAATATGTAATGTAGTTGGAAAATTCATAATTATTCCTATGGTACACACTTTTTTGGCCTAAGCTAGTAAAGACCATTTCTCTTCCCAAGATCCACCATTATACATTAACATTTGAATATTTTCATTATACAGCCAAGATAGCAATTCCCAGATCCAACGCTAATGCACTTCCTGGCTAAAGCTGAAACTCTTACGAGCAATTAACTAATTCATGAGTTAATATTGTTTAGACATAAGCCTCTAGAACTAAGTGAGCCTAATGTATGTACAACACTTAGCACATTTCCTGTGTATAATACTCAATATATGATAGTAATTAGTATCACTGCCATAAACTAACAATGTCAAGAGGTTTTCTACATTGATTAGAAGGATTTTTGTTTTTTAAAAAAAAGCATTTTCAAGCTAAGCATAAATTTCTCAAACCCATGGACGTAGGTGATAGGAACACTGTGTTCTCCTAAGTCCAGTCACCACTCTATCCAAAATTCAATTTTAAAATGTGCTAATAGTTTTTCTGTGTATTTAGCCAAATACATGCTACACATGCATGTCAGTAAAAGAAAATGCTACTGATAGTGTTTTTTTTTTTTTTGGAGACAGTGTTTCACTCTTATTGTTCAGGCTGGAGTGCAATGGTGTGATCTCAGACCACTGCAACCTCTGCCTCCCGGGTTCGAGCAGTTCTCCTTCCTCAGCCCTCTAGTAGCTGGGATTACAGGGGTGTGCCACCACACCTGGCTAATTTTTCTATTTGTAGTAGAGACGGGGGTTTCACCATGTTGGCCAGGCTGGTCTTGAACTCATGACCTCAGGTGATCTGCCTGCCTCGGGCTCCCAAAATGCTGGGATTACAGGCATGAGCCACGGTGCCCGGCACAGCTAGTGTTTTAATTAAAGCCTTTGCTACAGAAAATTTGTGTCATTTGGGTACTCTGGGAAGCAGATGCTGAGACAGGAATGTAAAAGGTTTATTGGAGAGTAACGAAACAATTTAGAAGTGAATTGTGGAGGAAGCAATATTGGGCATAGAGAACTTCAGACCATGATGCAGAGCTGAGTCTTGACTAACATGAGGAGCTCAGGAGCAAAGATTGCCCGTGAGGACACCCACTCGGCAGAAATGGCGGAGGGTACTCTGACCCTGCTCAGTCTTTGGTAGGGACTTCCCTGGAGGGATGTGGCCTTGAGTTGAAAGCTGAAGCACAGCCTGAAGGAACTGACAGATGGAGCTTATCAGCTAATTTGCATTCTTTACAGCTAAACTGGACATTCATTCTTGAGGGGAAATCTGAGCAGTACACCTCCATGACTTCAGAAGAAATGCTGGAGAAGACAAATAGTAGTAAAATCCTTATCCTTATTTGACCTTTTTTGCTGCTAATTCCTTTTTTTTTAAGAGGTGGCGTCTCACTGTCACCCAGGCTGGAGTGCAGTGGCACAATGATGGCTCACTGCAGCCTCAAACACCAGAGCTCAAATAATCCTTCCACCTCGGCATCCTAAGTATCTGAGCTTACGGGTTTACCACTATGCCCACCTTGGACTTTTTTCCTTATTCCCTATCAGATAGTCTCCTATCTGGACTAGCTGAAGGATGGTTTTAAAAGTCATATTTCTGTGGAATACCTACCCACTTAAAAATGTGTAATAATGATGCCAATGGCTGCTGCCATCATGCTGGTTGCAGCAGGGAAGTGTGGCTGGGGCTGCGTCCGCCATGGAGCCAGGGGAACCCCTCCTCCTCCTGAGTTGGGACAGGAATTCCCGGTGCTGCTGTGGCCGCCCAAACCGCAGCTGTAGACCCAGGCCTCCTGCTCTACGGAGCAGGCAGGAGCCCTGCCCTCCTGGGCTTCCCAAACTACAGCCGTGGATCCAGGCCTCCCTGTGTTCTTGAGGGAGCTGGAAACAGGCAGGATCTGCCCTCCTGGGTGCAGCTGCAGCTGCCGCACCCACAGCTTCAGACCTGGGTCTCCTGCTCCAGGAAGCAGGCAGGAGCTGTGGATAAGCAGGAGCCCTGCCCCTTCCAAGTTGATGGGGTGGGAGCTCCCGGGTGCAGCTGTGACCGCCCTCCCAAGTGTAGAACCCGGGAATCTCTGCAGCCTGCACCCTCAGGGATCCCAGGAAGGCCCCCCCACCCCCACCAACCCCTAGCCCTGCAGGTTCAGGGGTGTCTGTTCAGAGTCCTGAATGGAAGGGGTGGGTCCCCAGTAAGTCCCCACCTTCTGGCCAGGGAGGGCCTGAAGACTGGGGGCCAGGCTGCCAGTGGCTGCCAGTCCCTCCAACAGGAGTGGGGACTCATGCTCTTCTGTGCTACTCATGGCCACCTATGGACCAATCAGCACCTACTTCCTCCCCTCTGAGGTCCATAAAAGCCCTGGGCTCAGCCAGAGCAGGGCAGAGGATGACGGGATGACCAGCTGCAGAGAGGAAGTACTCTACTCATAGCTGGAGATGATGGGCGACCAGCTGCAGAGGGAAACTGCTGGCAGGGAGGAGCTACCCTCTTCTGAAAGCTTGAGAGACCTGCAGACATCTGAATGACTTGCTTGCAGAGAGGAGCCACCCTTTCCAGGGCCACCTCTCGGCTGAGAGCTGAACACCCAATGGAATAATCTGTCTACAGAGAGGAGCCACCCACTCCTCTGAGCTATTCTAACACAATAAAACTCTTCTTCACTCTTCACTTGTCTGCATACCTCATTCTTCCTGGATGGAAGACAAGAATTCAGGCACCATGGCCATAGAGGTCTCTGGCCAGAAAAAATTGACACCCCGGAGATCCTGTAACAATAATCTATTTCTAATTCAGAAACACTTACAAAAAGATTTCATAAAAATTAAGGTAACATAACATTTTTCTGAATTTTAAGTTGTATTAATTTTTCATAAATTTGATGCCTCATGACGTATCTGTTAAGTATTAGTACATAAAAGTGATGAACATTCAGGAATAGCTGTTTACACTTTTTCTTGGACATAACTTTGCCTGGTCTGGCTACAGACCCTGCAGAGAGTTTGCTCCTGTGTGGGTGGAGTGGCCGCCTGGATCCCACACTTGCTCACTCATGTGCTCCCTCCCACAAGGGGCTGAGCACAGTAGGCCAAGCAGACGGGGTGCCCCTGCTAGGAGTCTGGCAAAAGGGCTGAGAGAAATCTTGCATCACTGCCAACTTTGGGTTCAATATTTCATGTTTTTCTGAAAAAAATGCTTAGTGTTCTGAAAACGGCACTGAGTTATTCAGTGACTAGAACAAAATTTAGAACTTCTCTACTGCCATTAAAATTAAATAACAGAGGCTGGGGGTAGTGGCTTGTGCCTGTAATCCCAGCACTCTGGGAGGCCAAGGCGGATGGATCACCTGAGGTCGGGAGTTCAAGACCAGCCTGACCAACATGGAGAAACCCAGTCCCTACTAAAAAATACAAAATTAACCGGGTGTGGTGGCACACACCTGTAATTCCAACTACTTGGGAGGTTGAGGCAGGAGAATTGTTTGAACCTGAGAGGCAGAGGTTGCAGTGAGCTGAGATCGCACCATTGCACTCCAGCCTGGGCAATAAGAGTGAAACTCCATCTCAAAAAAAAAAATAGAAGCAAAATACTGCTTCACCAAGGATAACTAATATCTTATGCAAAATCATCTTTACAATAACGTGAACACTTTTTGAAACCAATTATGCAAGAGAATCAGTTATCAGTTACACTAAATTGGCTATGTAATGAGACTTACTAAATTATAAGGTTAGGGAAGTAGAGCTTGTGGTACCTTGTAAAAAAGAACATCTTTACATCTTAAATTAGCAAGTCCATATCCTAAGTCTTACTTTGCTACATGAAAATTTACTCATTTAGTCAACAAACATTTACGGAGTGCCTACAATGGAAGAGGCACTGTGGGGATGCAGCTACGAATAGGCACTTTATAGAAGAAAACCAGAAAATGAAATCTCATATAAGTGCTGAACCTGCTTAGTAATCAAGGAATACAAATTAAGACCACATTGAGGTACTATTTTATATCCCTTAGAGTAAAGGTGTAAGAAAGCCTAATGTGAGAATATGAATCAATGTAAACTCTCATACATTATAATGCATGTGTAAATTTATAAAATAACTTTCAAAACCAATTTAGCAGTTTATTGTAAAATTACACATTGACAACTTGTGACCTAAAACTCTACTCCTAGACATACATTCTAGGAAAAGTTGCACATATTTGGAATGCTAATAACAAAAGCAACTGGGAATACTCTTAAAACCCAATGACATGGAATAAGTAAGTTTTGGTATATTTATCCAGCGAAATAATTTACAGCAGTTAAAGAACTATAGCTCCACACATGGATATGAATCTTAGGAACATAATTTCGATTAGAAAAGAACTCCTGAGAGACTGATACTGTATGATATCTCCATAAACTAAAAAAAACCAAACAAAACAATGCCCAGGCCTATGAAAACCTACATTTTTTTGAAAGGTGAGGGGATGATAAATGCAAAACTCAGGCTAATGGTTGCATGAATGGGATAGGGAAAAGCACATAGGTGAATGAATGGTATTGTTCAAGTTGAAGGTTTTGTGAGAAATAAGTTCAGAGGTTCATCATCTTATGCTACATAATTTACTTATATGTGATAGGTTATTTTTTAATTTAGGAATATTTTTAAATTAGGTTAATTTAAAAAGCAATAAAATAATGCTCCCTCTTCAATAGCATACTTCTGCATCTAAATTGGCTAGTGGTAGGACTGACAGTGGAATGCATGCTTTCTTTCAGGGTAGTGTCTTCGAAAGTCAACTTCAAAACAATAGAAAAACAGAACTTGGCATACAGTATGCTTTCCCAATAAGATGTTCTTTTTCTGTCTTTGTAATTTATAAAAATGATTGGTTTGTTTGTTTATTTAGGGACAGAGTCTCACTCTTGTCACCCAGGCTGGAGTGCAGTGGTGTGATCTCAGCTCACTGCAACCTCTGCCTCTTGGGTTCAAGCGATTGTCCTGCCTCAGCGTCGTGAGTGGCTAGGATTACAGGCATCTGCCACCACGCATGGCTAATTTTTTTGTATTTTTAGTGGGGATGGGTTTTCACCATGTTGACCAGGCTGGTTTCAAACTCCTGACCTCAAGTGATCTGCCCACCTTGGCCTCCCAAAGTGCTAAGATTACAGACATGAGCCACTGCGCCTGGCCAATTATTTTAAAATTCAATACTTAAGAAAACTGAATAGGCACGGTGGCTCAAGCCTGTAATCCCAGCACTTTGGGAGGCCGAGACAGGCGGATCACGAGGTCAGGAGATAGAGACCATCCTGGCTAACACTGTGAAACCCCGTCTCTACTAAAAAATACAAAAAAAAAAAACTAGCTGGGCGAGGTGGCCGGCACCTGTAGTCCCAGCTACTCGGGAGGCTGAGGCAGGAGAATGGTGTAAACCCGGGAGGCGGAGGTTGCAGTGAGCTGAGATCCGGCCACTGCACTCCAGCCCTGGGCAACAGAGCGAGACTCCGTCTCAAAAAAAAAAAGAAAGAAAATTGAATAGATAAAAATTATTAAATAATGTTTTATTAAAGATAAAAATACATTCTTATTAAATGAAATAATTTGTATTAAAAAGTATTCTTAGTCCATTTTGTGCTGCTATAACAGGATTTCACTGGGTAATCTATAAAGAATGAAAATTTATTCTCTCACAGTTCTGGAGGATGAGAAGTCCAAGAACAAGCCACTGGCAGGTTAGGACCTGGTCTCTCTGCTTCCAAGATTTCTTGGCACCTAGAATACTGTGTCATCTGGAGGGGAGGACCCATCATATCCTCACATGGCAGAAGACCAAGAGAGAGCAGATCAACTCCTGCAGGCCATTTTTCTAATGGCATTAACCTATTCATGAGGGCGATCCCTCATTACCTAAACACCTCCCATTAAGCCCTATGGCCCAGTGCTGTTGCATTGGGGATTAAGCTTTCAACACATGAGTTAAGAGGGGAACAAACATTCAAACCATAGCATCCTCTGAACCTCTCAACTTCTACAGTTCCATGCCCCAGATATAATGACTCTGAATATTTTTGTGCATTATTACTAACATTTTCTCTATATATGCAAACATGTATATTTATACACATTAAACACATAACTTTATTAAAAAACTTTGCTGAAAACTATTTGGCAATAACCTGTTCCTTTACTTACAAAGCATATTTCATGTTAGAACCGATAAATCACCCTCAACACTTTTAGGGGTTATGTAGTTTTCTGTTATAATAGATATGTCATGATTTAAACACTCATTTGATCACAGTTATTTAGGCTATTGCAATGTAACAGGACAGTAAATGAGACTCTGTCAATTTTAGTGGAGGCTTCCAAGTCAGTAAAAGCATCCAACTACCCTTACATTCTATAGTGAGATGATAGACTATGTAGGTAGGACTTATTATACAAAGGAGGCCTTTATAAACTGGCTTAGGACCCTGAAGTCATCATTCATCTTAGGATATACAACTATTGAAGTGTATAAGATTGAAAAAGAAAAATTAAAATTTTAGAAGGAGATATTTTGAAAAATGCTAAAGACAAAAACAAGGGGTCTTTTTTAGTTTACCCAAAAGTAGATGGCAAGGATACATTGGTCCAATGTTTGGACAGTGATGGCAACAAGCAATAAAGATTAAAACATTCCGTTCCTACTTTGCTTCACTTTCATAATCATCTGGTAGGAAAGAGTAGAAGTAAAATTGATGTGTGAGAACTGAAGCCAAAGATGAATGAAGAAGAAAAGAATAATAGTGCAAACCACGATTCTCTAAAATAATTTATCTCTGCACCTGGAAAAGTTTGGAGCAGAATTATGCAGTCTTCAAGCTATCGGCTCAAGTGAGCAGATACATTAGATGAATTCCCTGGCAACAAAATTAAGCAGAGAGCTGAGAAAATTTGTTTGGGAGAGTTCTTAGAAAATAATCTGGAAGAAGTTGGGGCAGGCAGGACTGACCAAGAAGCTTTCCTACAGTGTGGCTGCAACTGAGGTCCCAGCTGATCCTTCTGGGAGTTCCAGAGTTGGGATGGCTTTTCAGAGTTGTCCCACACTGAGGCTAGAGAAGTGGGCCGTTTTATTCCTGCATCAGTGAGCACTGGGAGGGGTGTGACTTTGGGTAAAGAAATTATGATCTGCAGCTAATATCCCCAGCAGCTTGGAGTTAGGTACATCGACCGTACAAAGCAACTCTGGATGAAGTGCTGCAGTATCCACTATAAGAAGTAATGCAGGTTTTTCTTCCTGGTACTCATACATTTCTGTTTTAAGCCTTTATCTTTGCATGACTTTCACCACTTGTATGCTACTCTCAGGCTTACTGGAAATCATTCTGCCACCCCCTGCCCCCAACTGCACTAGGGAGAGCAGGGCCTTGTGAGGTTTTCTTGGGCTGCTGGGATATATCATGTGGACATTTGCACTCATTCTGCTGCTGGGCAGGAGAAGACCCTCAAGCCTTGCCTTATTCACCAGGGGTGCCCACATTCTCTCCTGTTCTTGGATTTCCAACTGTCTTGATTTCTCTCTCTTCCCATAGTCTGAACAAATTTCCATAGCTCAGTGGACCAGGGGTGGAGCTGAAGAGAAGCAGAGGACCAGGAAAAGCAGACACTCTGCTGATAACTCATTTTCTCCCATTTAATTTTGATGACGTGAATTATCTCTAGGCCTAGCTTTTTTTTCTTTTTTCTTTTTTTTAAACATCTAAAAGCATAAGCTTCAGAAATTTTAGCAGCCTTTGGTTTTCTGCTGTAACAGCCTTTGTCTGAGGCAATGAATGCATTGACTAAATGAATAAAAGGCAAAGAGTAAAAAATTTAGAGAGGGATTTCTCAGGTAATACCTCAAAATATTATCCCGCCACAATTACACCCAAGGATATTGACAGGATCTGTGATGAGATCCATGAAAGCTTATAATAGCCTTTGATGGCTCATGAAAAAGGGGAAAGGATCAGATGATCAAAGTCAGGGAAAAGTCTCAATTTCATTTAAAGAAGGAAGAAAGAGAATGCTGCAAATTGTAGATAGGCAACCTTAATATTCTACATGAAGAACATTCCAGACAAAACTGATCTCAGGCCAGGCACGGTGGCTCACACCTGTAATCCCAGCACTTCAGGAGGCCCAGATGGGTGGATCATTTGAGGTCAGGAGTTCGAGACCAGTCTGGCCAACATGGCAAAACCCCGTCTTTACTAAAAATACAAAAATTAGCCGGGTGGTAGTGATGTGCACCTGTAATCCTAGCTACTCAGGAGGCTGAGGCAGGAGAATCACTTGAGCCTGGTAGGCAGAGGTTGTGGTGAGCCGAGATCACATCACTGCACTTCAGTCTGGATGACAGAGTGAGACCCTGTCTCAAACAAGCAAAACAAAACTCATTTTTTTTTTTTTTTGATAGTTTGTCTTGGTCAGACAAAGGCTGTTGAAATAGGTATCTGGACTTCAGCAAATAATTGGACAGTCTTTGAAATATCAAGAATAAGATGTAAGAATGGGAACCAGAAGACAGAAGGGCAGGTAGATTTATAATACAGTGAACAACTGTGCCCAAAGAGGACTGGAACATGGCCACAGTAAAATGGTCAAAATAGATGTGACTGTGGAAATGATGGCATTTGAGGAAAGTTGGACAGAACTGAGGATATGAAGTCTAGAGAAGAAAAGCCTCAGGGAACCTAGGGTAATCTGAAAATGAGACCTGTCATCCTATGCAGGCTCATTCTGTGGGACTCGGATATGGTTTAGCTCTGTCTCCCCACTCGAATCTCATGTTGAATTATAATCCCCAGTATTGGAAGTGGGACCTGGTGGGAGGTGACTGGATCAGGAGCTGGATTTATTATGAATAGTGTAACACCATCTCCTTGGTGCTGTCTTCATGACAGTGGGTGAGTTCTCACAAGATCTGGTCATTTAAAAGTGTGTGGCACTCCCCACCTCAAACTCTTGTTCTTGCTTTCACCATGTGAAGTGCCTGCGCTCCCTTTGCCTTCCACCATAAGTAAAAGTTTCCTGAGGCCTCCCCAGAAGCAGATGCCACAGTGCTTCCTGTACAGCCTGCAGAACCATGAGCCAATTACATCTCTTTTATTTATAAACTACCCAGTCTAGGTACTTCTTTGTGGTAATGCAAGAATGGCCTAATACAGGCTCAAAGGAAAAAAAACTAGAGCAAATTTCTGATGATTAGAACGTGTCGGCTGGGCACGGTGGCTCACTCCTATAATCCCAGCACTTTGGGAAGCCAAGGCAGGCAGATCACTTGAAACCAGGAGTTCAAGACCAGCCTGGCCAACATGGCAAAACCCCATCTCTACTAAAAATACAAAAATTCGCTGGGCATGTGTGATGCTTAATATTGAGTGTCAACTTGATTGGATTGAAGGATGCAAAGTATTGATCCTGGGTGTGTCTGTGAGGGTGTTGCCAAAGGAGATTCACATTTGAGTCAGTGGGCTGGGAAAGGCGGACCCACCCTTAATGTGGATGGGCACCATCTAATCAGCTGTCAGTGTGGCTAGAATATAAAGCAGGCAGAAAAATGTGAAAAGACTAGATTGGCTTAGCCTCTCAGCCCACATCTTTCTCCTGTGCTGGATGCTTCCTGCCCTCCAGCATTGGACTCCAAATTCTTCAGTTTTGGGACTCAGACTGGCTTTCCTTGCCCCTCAGCTTGCAGATGGCCTGTTGTGGGACCTTGTGATCATGTGAGTTAATACTTAATAAACTGCCCTTCATATAAATATATTTATATATATATATTATATAAATATATATTTATATAAATATATATTATATACAAACTATATAATTATTTATATATTATATATAATATATAATATGTTATATAATATATATTACATATAATATATATAATATATATTACATATAAACATAATAGGAGATACTTATATATATTACATATAAATATATATAATAGATATTTATTATGTATTATATATTATATATAAATATATATTTTTATATGAACATATATATATCCCCTATTAGTTCTGTCCCTCTAGAGAACCCTGGCTAGCACAGCATGATGGTACACGCCTGTAATCCCAGCTACTTGGGAGGCTGAGGCAGGAGAATTGCTTGAACCCAGGAGGTGGAGGTTGCAGTGAGCCGAAATCATGCCACTGCACTCCAGCCTGGGTGACAGAGTGAGACTGTTTAAAAAAAAAAAATTGTCTCAAAAACAAAATAAAACAATCACATGAAAACCTGGGCTGTTGTGAGGTAATAAGCTTAACAGCAGTGTGATGCCACAGTGGAGACATTCATTCCACTAAGTGTACAGAGTGCCTACCCTCCACTCACAGAGAAATAGAGAATGAGGTGAGATGACTTCTGAGAGCTCCCACAGTTCTGAGCAGCCATGATTCCACTCCTAGAAAATGCAAGTGCTAAGCCAAAACCAAGTGAATTGCCACTTTTTGTTTTTTACCAAGATGTTTTATGTTTTACAGAAAAACCAGTGATTCAGAAAGAGGTTTATAAAAGCTTGTGGATGCACTCAGAGTCAATTTTATGGCTCGTGACTGGCAAAGGAGTTAGCTTCTATTAATAGAAGCACTAACAAAAGGTATGATATATAGTAATAAAACACCTAAGCATGCACTCATAAATCATATTCCCACAGGATTTGCTTGATCAGGTGTTTTTCCCTTGTGATTGAAGACAGAACAAATTCTACACTAAACTTAGCTTTTCCCCAGGAGACCCATAAACCTCAATACAGGCTAAAGACTGAAGTAAAAACCATGTTGTTTCAAAGATAAAACACCAATGAACGTATAGATATGAAAAAAATGTGACATTCTAGACTTACACAATGGAAATGTTTAGTCATCATACTTCATAGCATAATAGCACAGCGGGTTGCTCATTGGGCACTCCTAAATTAAAATTGCATAGGTTGATTTTCTATCCTTCAGTTCTGCTAAGATCCTACACCAAAATTTGATGGGAAATTAAAGCTTATATATATAGCTTTGGTGATGGCTGTTGTTTTTGCAGCTACTTACCCCTGCCTTCTGGTATTAGAGTCTTTCTTTCTATGTTCCTCTCAGGAACTCCTCCTCCCACATCTGATGGAGCTACCAATCATCAGGTCTCCTCTGCCTCTGGGGTGTGACTCAGGCTGGCCAATCAAAGTTCTTCATCCACTTGGACTGTGACTGGCCCTGGGTGGTTATCTGACCCAAGGAAGTCCAGAATCCTTTTGCAGGGATTATTAGAGACGCTAAGAGAATGGTTGGGGAAAGCTTATCTCCTGAGATGACACACTACAGCAGGAGTTCCCCAGCCCCCGGGGCCACATACGGGTACCACTCTAGGGCCTGTAAGGAACCTGGCTGCACAGCAGGAGGTGAGCAGCAGGCAAGTGAGCATTACTGCCTAAGCTCTGCCTCCTGTCAGCTCAGTAGTGGCGTTAGCTTCTCATAGAAGGGTGAACCCCATTGTGAACTGTGCATGCGAGGGATCTAGGTTGTGTGTTCCTTATGAAAATCTAATGCCTAATGAACTGAGGTGGAACAGTTTCATCCCAAAACCATCCCCCAAACACCATCCATGGAAAAATTGTCTTCCATGAAACCAGTCCCTAGTGCCAAAAAGATTAGGAACTGCTGCACTAGAGATCATTTGAGTGGACATGCTGGGGTCCCATCCTTGCCACCATAAGGAGAGGGGTAAACCAATGGAGAGGAAGGCAGAGCTGAGAATTAAAAGGAAAGGGCAGGGCCAGGTGCGGTAGGTAGCTCATGCCCGTAATCCTAGCACTTTGGGAGGCCGAGATGGGCAGGTCACCTGAGGTCAGGAGTTCAAGGCCAGCCTGACCAACATGGAGAAATCTTGTCTCTACTAAAAATACAAAATTAGCTGGGCATGGTGTTGTGCACCTGTAATCCCAGCTACTCGGGAGGCTGAGGCAGGAGAATCGCTTGAACCCAGGAGGCAGAGGTTGCAGTGAGCCGAGATCGTGCCCTTGCACTCCAGCTTGGGCAACAAGAGTGAAACTCTGTCTCAAATAAATAAATAAATAAATAAATAATAAAAGGGGGGAGGGACAGAAGCCTGATAATGTCTTTTGAATGCTTGAATCCAGGGAAAAAACATGGAGATATGAATGACTGTGGAGCAGAACCCACCTTCTCCCGGCTCAGCTTTGGACTGTGAGGTGACAGAGAAATAAACATAAATGTTTGTTGTGCTAAGCCACTGAGATTTTGAGTCATAACAGCTGTTAGCATCAACGAATCTAACTAATACAGTAGCCCACCATGTAACTGCTCACTAGTGTGTCTGAAATTCAAGGGTTGTGATCAGCCACTCTCCCCCATCCCCACTCTGACAGTTAATTGACCTGTGAATTTGCCTTTTGTGTAAATTCTCTTTCTATCCTTACTGCATTATTGTATTTCAGCCTTTGTTTCGTTTCCTGACAGATGTAATTGTCCTGTGTGTCCTTTCTCCAGGCAGAGTGATGTTCCTGGAATGTTCATCTAATCATATCATGCTTCTGTTTGTAACTTTCTCCCTTCAACCTTATCTCCTGCTAGTCCCTGCTCTACCTCTCTACGATTGGAACATATTTTTCTTATGCCCTTGTTTTCCAAGGACTGAATCTGACTCATCTTTTGGGGCTCTGTGTAAATATTCCTTTATCCAGTAAGCCTGCCTTGAACATTTAGTCTGGTCTAATCCTAATCTGGTGCCTCTGCTATGAACTCCCATACTACTTTCTATTTGTCTTAGTGGAGCACTTATGACACCTTATTTACATTTCTTAATTGTCTGTTTCCCCTCTCTGGATTTAAGGTATAAAGGCTCTTAGGCGTTGTATTCCCAGAGCCTCGAACAGTGCCTGGCACATAGCAAAAAATATATAGATATATTTTATGTATATGTATCTATATATGTCATATATATCATATATACATATATGTGCTTAATGACATGAATCAGTGACAAAAAAAGAGAAAACCAATATAAACATCACAAAGATCCTCTTCCCATAAAAACATCACAAAGATCCTCCTCCCATGCAAGTGTAGTAACTGATATCTGAAGGTAGTGAGTCTGCAGCAGGTAAAAACATTTCCTAGAAATCTTTCAAAATCTTTGAAAACGCAGTCATGTATTGGATTCTTCCTAACATTGTTTTCTTTCCTTGGCTTGGGAGATTATAATATCTCTGGAAGATAAAAATATATTTGGCTTGGGTCAAAAAAATTTATAGTTAAGAAACTAAGTTTACTTATTTTTTTGGATTCTGAGTTTGATTAGTTGCTGAGGCTCATTTATTATCTGAAATGTAAGTAGTTAAAAGTTTTCAATAGCCTAAGTCGGATATGTGCTACTTTTCAATTTGATTTTTCTTTTGAAGGTAGAGGGACATTAGTAATAATGGAGGCAATAAATAAAAAGGAATTTATATACTTAAAATTTCTGTTGACATATTGGTATTGCCAGCATTCAACAGACATAGTTATTTTGGAGAAGAGGGAAGCTTTATAAGTAATGAAACGAAATAACTGTTCTTCTCTCTGTAGTTTGGCAATCCATATAGACACTAATATCCATTATTTTAAAGATATAGGTTTGAAATAGTGTTGCAGGGTGCAGTGGCTCACACCTGTAATCCCAACACTTTAGGAGGCCGAGGCAGGAGGATCACTTGAGCCCAGGAGTTTGAGGCCAGCCTGGGCAACATGGTGAGACCCTGTCTCTACTAAAAATAAAAAAATTAGCCCAGTGTGATTGTGCATTCCTGTAGTCCCAGCTTCTCAGTAGGCTGAGGTGGGAGGATTGCTTGAACCCTGGAGGTTGAGGCTGCAGGGAGCTATGATCATGCCACAGCACAAAAAAAAAAAAAAAAAAAAAAAAAGGAAATTACTGTCACACCTTCTTTTGGGGTAGGTCATTAATTTATTTAAGAAATAAATAAAAAACAAGGAGATAAACTAATTTAGAGATTGCTGAAATGTCTTATAGAAGGCACAGTAAAATACAACAGTATCCAAACCCTTTCTTTCTCAGCTCTGAACACTTATGAAAGACATACAACATGAATTTCTACAGAAAAGAAAACCCCACACAAATCCATTCTATTCCTGCAGAATTCTAAAAGAGAGAGAAAAAAAGAGGGGAGAGAATGAGAATCTGAAAAAGCAACACTGCCATAGGAATTTCGTCCCAGGCCCAGCAACATGGTTATGCAAATCATTTCAGATGTAGAGGATTGAGTGATGCACAGGGCTGAGAACATTGTCTGAAAGAATAGTATCTAAACCTGCACCCAGGGCCACCTGTGGATTGTCACAAGCTCTGATCTTGGCCCATTCACTCTTCAGTTCTCATGGTTTCAATTCAACATTCAGGCATTTTCTGCAATACAGGTTTCACAGAGCATTATATTCGTCAGGGAAATACTTCAGGGGAACATAAAGTACTCTGTTGTGCCAAAGCAACAGCAGCTGGTGGAGTTTATAGAAATGAGCAGAGCCCAATATGATGAATTATAAACATGCTTATGTTTAAAGCAAGCACTGACATAAAAGAGGCAACAGAACACAGAACATGCTTCTATTTAGCTCAAAAAATATGCACAGTATCAAGAAAGCCATACATAGTCATTAAAAGATTTAGGAAATTCACATACTAGACCATATTTTGTTCTCTCTTCCCTTGGACATCAGATGTGAGATGGAGTAAGGACCTCCTTAGAGGCCTATAGGCCCCCCCAAGCATGGGAATTAAGGAAAATCTTGAGTTCCTTCAAGTTCCAGGCACCTAGTAAGCCCTGAGAAGTAAATAAGCAACTTGATGAGCAAGAAAGTAATAGCCTAAAGCAAGAGCCAAGGAAACTAGAATCAAGGGACATTTGGTTCCCCTATACAAACCAAATATAACATTGTACCATATGTCTCTGAGTTGTTTTTCAGAAACCGAACCCTCACCAAACAGATCTGCCTGCACATCTACCTGCATGTAGGCCTCAGATAAGGGAGATCTGGGGCTTGAACTCTAACCACGATCTTTTGGTCTCAATTTCTTCCTCCAGGGGGTGAAGAAAGTCACACCTGTGAGCTGGACCTAACATTCTTTTCTGCTGACCCCAAATTCTTAAAGCTTCTCAAACCAATTGCAAATCAGAAAGTCTTTGAATCTATCTATGACCTGTAAGCCCCTGCTTCAAGATATCCTGCACTTTAAGGTCAAAACCAATGTGTAACCTTGATTTATAGTTTTGATTTATGGTTATGGCCATAAATCATTTATTTGTTATTTTGCCTATGGCTTCTGCTTTCCTGAAATTTACCCCTGCTTTACAAACTCTTGCCTGCTAGTCATAGGTCAAAGTTTAAGCATTAGCTTAGCTACCTGAGCCTCCTTGCTTGGCACCCTGCCAGTAAAATACCTTCCTTTCTCCTGCTGCAAACCTCCGTGTGGATATCTGGTCTCATGGTGCCAGGCTAGTAGAACCCATTTCAGTTGTATAACAGGTTTAAGGGTTAAGATAATTATTTCCTTTCCTTTATGGCATATTATCATCACTCCTGTTTGCAGTAGCCTTTTCTCTTCTTCCCCCTGATCCCTGCCCCTTACTTCGCTTTCACCCTCTACTTCGTGGTGCAAAATTGTCAGCAGGTACCAAGCAAGAGTAATGTGTTTGATATATGGCCTTGGTTATCCAAACATCTTTGAAGAATATATTACTATTTCTGGGTGAATTGATGTTGAAAACCCGTGTTGATAGGATCATACTCTCACATCTCACTCTGTTTCTTACCTTTCTCACCTAACTACATTTCCCAGCCCTCTTCATGTTGTTGTATGTAGCTCTGGTTCATTGTTTCTGACTGTAACAGAGTATTCCATAGTATGTACCTCCATCAGATTTAACGTCTCCATTCCCACCCACGATAAACTTACATCGCCTCTAAATCTCTGCTGTCTTAATGTTGTGGGCCATGGTGACTCATGCCTGTAATCCCAGCACTTTGGGAGGCTGATGTGGGAGGACTTCTTCAGCCCAGGACTTCAAGACCATCCTGGGCAACATAGGGAGACCCAATCCCTACAAAAAATAAATTAGCCAGGTGTGGTGGTACATGCCTCTGGTCCCAGCTACTCAGGAGTCTAAGGTGGAAATATTGCTGGAGACTTGAGGAGGTTGAGGCTGCAGTGAGCCTTCATCATGCCACTGCACTCTAGCCTGGGCAACAGAGCAAGACCCTGGCTCAAAAAAAAATATGTGATGGGCACCTTTCACCTTTGTACATATGATATGGACAGGAGGCAGGGAACTACTGGGTAGAAGAGGGTGGTCCCCAGTGAGGGCCACACCCTCAAGCCTGGACCCATGGCCCAAAGTGAGAATATGCATTCCTGTTTTCCTGCCTGAATGTTGCCTTTTCCAAAACCACCCTGGCCCTTCCCCTGCTCCCATCCTGTATCCATAAAAAACCCACAGGCCTCACTGGTGGAGTGGCAGAGCAGCAGAAAAAGGAAGAAGAGAAGAAGCAGGTAGACGTCAGAGAGAAGCAGCGTGACTTCAGAGGGATGGCTTGACAGTGAGATCTCAGAGAGGAGTTCAGCTGGGGATGGCCGAACTCCAGGGGAATACCATCTTCCCAATCCATCCCCTTTCCAGCTCCTTATCCTGCTGAAAACCACTGCCACCACTCAATAAAATCCTCCACATTCACCATCCTTCAATTTATTCTTGTGACCTGATTCTTCCTGGGCACCAAACAAGAGCTTGGGATACAGAGGGCTGTCACACTGAGCTATGAAACAGCCATCTGCAGATGGCAAAGCTAAGAGAACACACTGTAACACTCCCTCTGGGGCGTCAGGGGTCACAGGGAACCCCTAGATGCTGCTGCAGGCCTGCATGGAGTTCTGCTCCTGCTGGTTGGCCAGAAGTGCTCATCCCAGCCTCTGCACCCTTTTACCTGTGAGCTTCCCCTTCCATGAAGGTTTGAAAGCTGTGGGCTGAGTAAACAAGCCAACCCCTTGGCTGGTCCTGTGACGGGGTGAAGGGAAATATTCTGTTTCACATTCACCTCCTCAACAATCTGTGTGTGAGTTGTTCTAGGGAAGGTGAGAAGGATTGATTGGTTATCTGATATAAGCATACTTAATTCCAAAATGGCTGCACAAATCTACTCCCCAACCTTCATTAGTAAGTGAGGGTTGCTCTTCCCGACATCCTAACTAACACTTGGGATCATATGACTTTCCAATTTTAGCAGTACTATCTTATGGTTTTAATTTGTATTTTGCTATTTACTTGTGATTTTGGATCTTTTCCTAAAAACTATGTACTTGGGCTTCCCTTCTGTCAACCTATTTATATTCTTGACCTATTTTTATATTGGACAATCTTGTGTTTCTTCTTATTGATCTGCTAGAGTGCTTCAAATACCCTAGTTCTGCACTGCTCCATATGGTAACCACTAGCCACAGATGGCTATTTAAATTCAAATGAATTAAAACTAAAACTTCAGTTGTTCAGTTGCACTATCCCCATTTCAAGTGCTCAGTAACCCAGTGTGGATAGTGACTACCATATTGGAGAATACAGACAGAAAACATTTCATCATCACAGAAAGCTCTATCTTCTCCCAAATGGTCATCCAACTGTAAGGCTTATCTACCATGTCCTTCATTGAATAATGATCCTTGATATTCATATGGTCATATCCACCTATTTTTTACCCTCTCATGGAATTTTGTTTTTGTTTTTTTTTTTTTTTGAGGCAGGGCCTCAGTCTGTCTTTCAGCCTGGAGTACAGTGGCACGATCTCGGTTCACTGCAACCTCCACCTCCCAGGTTCAAGAAATTCTCGTGCCTCAGCCTCCTGAGTAGCTGGGAATACAGGTGCATGCCACCATACCTGGCTAATTTTTGTGTTTTTTGAGAGAGATGGGGTTTTGTCATGTTGGCTAGGCTGATTTTGAACTCCTGACCTCAAGTGATCCTCCCACCTTGGCTTTCCAAAGTGCTGGGATTGTAGGCATGGGCCACTGCGCTCAGCCACCCTCTCGTGGAACTTTAAGAAGTCCTTCTCCATCCCCAAGTACTCAAAAAATATTCTCTGACATATTCTGTATTCTGTATTCATATTCTGACATATTCTGTATTCACTTTACCTTTCACATTTAGGTCTTTGATCCATGTGGGAGTCATCTTTATATACAGGGTGACAAAATTTCAGCTTTATTTTTCTATATACAATAGGCCAATTTTCCAAATGCCATCTATTAATGTATCCCTTTCTTGCTGTTTTGTGGAGCTACCTCTATCCAATAACAAATTACCATATAAGCGTGTCTATTTAATTCCATTCCATCCCATCGTATGTCATTCTATTCCACAGTTAGTTTGTTTGGCTTGTGCCAGATGTGTACTGATTGTTGTATTGTTTACTAGAAGACACAGTCCTCTCTTATAGCCGACTCTCCTAATTATGATTCAGTGTTCATTCCCTTTCTTTTTCACTAACAGAACTTTCCTTCTCTGCTTGTGCATGTGCACTTGACATCCACCATTGTGGACTGGTCTCCCAGTTTTGTTTGGGACAGCAATATACTTAGCCAAAATATTCCTCTTCTCAGACTCTAGCAGCAGAAGTTAGCCATGTGGTAAGGTTATAAATAATGAGATGGAGACAAAATTCCCTAGGGGTTATTTTTGTTTCCTGAGTAAAAAGGCCCCAGAGAAAGTCATTCTCTCCTCCCTTTCCTTCTTTGCTTGCCTAGAATGTAGACAATATTCTAAAGTAACACACATGGGGACAAAGGTGTACATCCTAAAGATGTAAGGACAGGAAAACTCAAAGAACCTCTATGACTGGTAGCATTGTTTAGCTGTCAATATCAAGCCAGCTGTCTCTTGGCTTGTAGCATGAGTTAAATCATCCTTTGTCTATGTAACTCCTATGGTAGGACTTTCTGATATTTGTATATGAATACACTTCTGACACAGCCTACCTTTCCCCTTCTTTTCTGAAATTGCTTTATTTAGACTTTAATTTAATTTAATTTTAATAGATGGTTTTGGCTGGTCACAGTGGCTGATGCCTGTAATCCCAGCACTTTGGGAGGCTGAGGCGGGCAGATCACGAGGTTAGGAGATCGAGACCATCCTGGCCAACATGGTGAAACCCCGTCTATACTAATAATACAAAAATTAGCCGGGTGTGGTGGCATGCGCCTGTAGTCCCAGCTACTCAGCTACTCGGGACGCTGAGGCAGGAGAATTGCTTGAACCCGGGAGGAAGGAGATTGCAGTGAGCTGCGATTGCACCACTGCACTCCAGCCTGGGTGATGGAGCGAGACTCCATCTCAAAAAAAAAAAAAAAAAAAGATGGTTTGATTCAAAGAAATATAGTATACATTTTTATTTAATATTTTTTCTTTTTCTTTTTCTTTTTTTTTTAGAGACAAAGTCTCACCCTGTTGCCCAAGCTGGAGTGCAGTGGAGCAATCATAGCTCACTCCAGCCTCACACTCCTGGGCTCAAGCGATCCTCCTGTCTCAGCCTCCCGAGTAGCTGGGACTATAGGCATGCACCACCATGCTTGACTAATTAAAACAATTTTTTTTTTTAGAGATAGGGTCTCACTATGTTGCCCAGGCTGGTCTTAAACTCCTGGTCCCAAGTGATCCTTCCCCCATGGCCTTCCAAAGCACTGGGATTACAAGTGTAAACCAATGAGCCTGGCCCTATTTAATATTTGTATTTGTTGATTTTCTTTCTTTTGGTTTTTTTTTTTTTTTTTGGTCCATTTTCTTGACACTTCCAATTGATCAAAATCAAAACTGATCATTTTCTAGAAATGCTCATTAACTTTCCAAATTATTGTATGCACTGCTGATTCTGATAATTTATAATGCTAAGAGCATTTCTCCATTTTTTGTAGCTAAAGCCAATCTGTTTTTATGTTTTGCTTGTAGTTTTTTTAATTAAAATTTTTTGAAAAGCACAATATATTAACAAACTCCCATAAGCCAGCCTGGCAGATGAACAAATATTGACATTTTATATTTACTTCAATTCAATTTTCTCTTCTTTTTAATAATAAAATATAATAAAGTTTTCATTTTATGTATTAGCTTAATTTATTTAATAATAAAATTATTATGACAAATGAAATTTCCCTACTTGTCTTTCCTTTCTCATATTTCACCCTCCCAATATTGTTTTATGGATTTTAAAATTTTGCCTGTATGACATCTTTAGTCTATGATTTTTTTTTTTTTTTTTTTTTTAAGATGGAGCCTTGCTCTGTGGTCCAGGCTGGAGTGCAGTGGCACGATCTCAGCTCACTGCAACCTCTGCCTCCCGGGTTCAAGCAACTCTCCTGCTTCAGTCTCCCAAGTAGCTGGGATTATAGGCACACTTCAACAGCCCTGGCTAATTTTTGTATTTTTAGTAGAGATGGGGTTTCACTATGTTGGCCAGACTGGTCTCGAACTCCTGAGACCTCAGGTGATCTGCCCGCCTCAGCCTCCCAAAGTGCTGGGATTATAGACATGAGCCAACATGCCTGGCCAAGTCTATGATATTTCTGCACTTTCATTCAACATTATGTTTTTTAGTTCTTGCTATGTTAGAAGATACAGATGTAGTTCTATTTATTTTATTATTACTATTTTTTTTTGGAGGCTGAGTCTCGCTCTGTCGCCCAGGCTGGAGTGCAATGGCGCAATCTCGGCTCACTGCAAATTCTGCCTCCCGGGTTCAAGAGATTCCCCTGCCTCAGCCTACTGAGCAGCTGGGATTACAGGCGTGCACCATCATGCCCAGCTAATTTTTGTATTTTTAGTAAAGACAAGTTTTCACCATGTTGACTAGGCTGGTCTCAAACTCCTGACCTCAAGTGATCTGCCTGCCTTGGCCTCCCAGAGTGCTGGGATGACAGGCATGAGCCACCATGCCCAGCCGTAATCTATTTATTTTAACGTCTGGAGAGTATTTTACAAATTCCTTTACTGAGAGACTTTTGGATTGTTTCCACTCGTTTGTTAATACAATCATTGCTGGCCCGGCGCGGTGGCTCAAGCCTGTAATCCCAGCACTTTGGGAGGCCGAGACGGGCGGATCACGAGGTCAGGAGATCGAGACCATCCTGGCTAACACGGTGAAACCCCGTCTCTACTAAAAATACAAAAAAAAAACTAGCCGGGTGAGGTGGCGGGCGCCTGTAGTCCCAGCTACTCGGGAGGCTGAGGCAGGAGAATGGCGTAAACCGGGAGGCGGAGCTTGCAGTGAGCTGAGATCCGGCCACTGCACTCCAGTCCGGGCGACAGAGCGAGACTCCGCCTCAAAAAAAAAAAAAAAATACAATCATTGCTGCAGTGAACTTTGAACATGTTTCGTTTTTCATGTGCAGGTACAAAGAATTCCTCAATCCTACCTTCTAGTCTCTTGATTCAGGCAATCTATTCTTAAAATGAAAAAAAATAAATAAGTTTTTTTATTCTTTTCAAAAAGAAAATATATAGTTTATAAAAACGCTAAGGAAACTTTACACCCTTTGTATGAAGTAACTGCAGTGTATTGGTGCGTTGTAATGAATAGTCATTGTAATTGCATTTCATGAAGGAGCTCTTATCAGAATATCAACATTCTTTATTCCATTGGAATAAAATTTCTATTGAAAACTAATTTTTTAAAATACTCCTTGCTTTTCCCCCCAAATCAAGCACAACCTAAAACGTATACTTGCATAACTCTGGTCCATTAGAAATAGTGAAATCTCACTATATGTGTTTAAGTCTACAATATCACTGCATTGTTCAATATATACATCTAGTATTTATCTGAACACTTATACTATCTATATGTTTCTATATACTATAGAAACAGTGGGATTTACATAACTGCATATTTATTTCACAGTAAAATTTAATTATATAGAAATGCATTTCATTCCTATACTCTTATTCTTACCGTACTTTCTTAGAGTCTGTATTTGTCTATTTGGCATCTGTTTATCACATGGCCAATTGTATTAACTTTTTTGGCCGTGGGGTGGGGGTGAGACAGAGTCTTGCTCTGTTGCCCAGGCTGGAGCGCAGTGGCGTGATCTTGGCTCAGTGGAACCTCCCCTTCCCGGGTTCAAGTGATTCTCCTGCCTCCACCTCCTGAGTAGCTGGGATTACAGGTGCACACCACCACACCTGGCTAATTTCTGTAGAGATGAAGTTTTATCATGTTAGCCAGGCTAGTCTCGAACTCCTGGTCTCAAGTGATTTACCTGCCTTGGCCTCCCAAAGTGCCGGGATTACAGGTGTGAGCCACTGCACCTGGCCTATATTAACTATTTTTCTATTTTTGTATTCTTGATGCTCTGGCATTTGGTGGCCTTGCAGACCCTGGGAGAGACTGTCCCTCCCAGGGCTAATTCCTAAACATAGTGAACAAATGACTTGGGAGTATGCCTTTCATATGCAAGCCAACCGCTCTCTTTAACCTCACACACCAACCCAGTATTTCCTCTTCCCCACATCATTCCAGGGGCAGTCACTGGTCAACCTGGCACCACCCCAATAGCTCAAAGCCCACCAGAATTATTCACACTAGCCAATCCTAAACTGTTTCCCCTGCCTTGCCTTGGCTTTCCTGTGGAAACCCAGTAAAAGCTGTGACCTAGGCTCTCCCCTGGCTCCTTTCTGCCTCCTAACCAAAACTGATGTTTCCCTTGTGGCCCCACATGGCGTGGTTTGGCCTCTTCCCTTAGGAGATGTAAGGACTAAATTCTTCTTTCAGTGGCATTGGCCTCTCCATGTCAGCACACAGTCACTTCCACAAATTAGAATCCTGTGAACACAAATGAGACATATCTACAGAAGGTCTGTGTCATCATCTGTTTTGCTTTGCTATAAAGGAATGCCTGGGGCTGGGCAGTTTATAAAGAAAGGGGATTTATTTGGCTCATGGTTCTGCAGGCTATACAGGAAGCATGGCACTAGTATCTGCTTCTGGTGAGGCCTCAGCCTGCTTTCACTCCCGGAGGAAGGCAAAGGGAACCCACATTACATGACAAGAGAGGGCGGCAGAGAGAGGGGAGGAAGGTGCCAGGCTCTTTTAAACAGTCATATTCTCGAGGTGACTTAAAGAGCAAGAACTCAGCAGGGCGCGGTGGCTCATGACTGTAATTCCAGCACTTTGGGAGCCTGAGGTGGGTGGATCACCTGAGGTCAGGAGTTCAAGACTAGCCTGGTCAACATGGTGAAACCCCCATCTCTACTAAAAATACAAAAAGTAGCTGGGCCTGGTGGTGGGCACCTGCAATCCCAGCTACTCAGGAGGTTGAGACAGGAGAATCGCTTGAACCTGGGAGGCGGAGGTTGCAGTGAGCTGAGATCGTGCCACTGCACTCCAGCCTGGGTGACAGAGCAAGACTCCGTCTCAAAAAAAAAAAAAAAAAAAAAAAGCAAGAACTCATTCATTACCATAAGGATGGCACAAAGACATTAATGAGGGATCTACCCCATGGTCCATACATCTGCCACCAGGCCCTACCTCTGTCACTGGGGATCAAATTTTAACATGAGGTTTGGAAGGGACAAACATCCAGACGATGTCAATCTGTTACCCTCCACCCTCCAATGCAAACAAAATAGCACATAGAAAAAAACCCAAACTGTACCAACAGGTAAACAGTAAGTCTCCTTCCCACTCCAGACCTTAAGTTTCCCAGAATCCCTAGCTCAGTTTATAATACATAAGCTGTTTATATAACAGTTTATGTTATTGCAGGATTTCAATAACACTTATGAGAAAGAAGAGTCTAGAATGGGTTAATGAATCTGCATTAGAACTGACTCAAGTGATTTCTGTGTAAGGCAGCTTTGTAGATAACTTTTTAAAAATGGTTCATGTTTCCAAGTATTCCTTAGTTCCCACTTTGACCTGTTCCGGAGCAGATTCCTGATGCTAGCAGTTTGGTGCTGTGTTCTGGAACACACGATCTGATGGAGGACCCTTCAGTGCTCAGTTAGAACATTTCACATGCTCCCTGCTGAACATCCACAGAGGTCACTTATTCTCCCTATTTCCCTTCACTGAATATTTCTTTAATGCCTACCAAACAGCCTCAGTCGGCCCCGTACCTGATATACCTTATCCCATTTAAAATTATTCTTTTATCAAGAATCAATAAATGTTGGGACTCTTGGGTCTACAGGATTCTTTATCATCCTTAGGATATTTAGAAATAGTATAATCAATAATTAATAATTTTTTGTTTTCTCCCATTTTAATCCATTTTTCTGTAGATTTACATTTAAGTCAACACTGTTCAGTTGATTTGATTAAGTAAATACATAACTTAGGGCTTTCATTCTGATCTGCTCTCTTTTCTACTTCTACATCAATAGGCTGCATTTATTTTTTTATTTATTTATTTTTTATTGAGATGGAATCTCTCTCTGTTGTCCAGGCTAGAGTGCAGTGGCACGATGTTGGCTCACTGCAACCTCCACCACCCAGGTTCAAGCAATTCTCGTGCCTCAGCCTCCCAAGTAGCTGGGACTACAGGCACGCACCACCACGCCTGGCTAATTTTCTTGTATTTTTAGTAGAGATGGCGTTTCACCATGTTGGCCAGGCTGGTCTCAAACTCCTGACCTCAGGTGATCCACCCACCTCAGCCTCCCAAAGTTCTGGGATTACAGGCGTGAGCCACTGTGCCCCACCTGCATTTATTTTTTTTAAATGGAGTAGGGAGAAAGCTGATAAAAATAAATATTAAGCTAAAGAAATAAATTCCTTCATGTTTGGTTGATTTTCATAATTGCTACTTGAATAGAAACAGTCATGCAAGCAACTGGTGGTCAACCAGCCTTCCCAAGTATGGGCCCAAGAAAGAAATACCATGGACTGCTGCCGTGGTCAGAGATGGAACTTTTATTTAAAAAAGTAACTCATGAAGAAAATGGCATTTTATTATCATGAGTAAGTTGTCTTAGGTGATGCCACTCATTACTACGAAGCCAAAAACAAAATAAACAAGTGAAGAAAACAAATTAAAATGAAACTTTAACTGCCATTTTATCTTCTTGCTGACATACGTTTCCAAAGACAAAATCCTCCTTCCTATGAAGTCAGTGGGGGGAAAAAAACTGTTTTTGAAAATTATTAACTGAATTTCAGCTGAAATATTAACATGTAGAAAATATTATTCTTTGGTGGAATTAATCATACAGGTAAAATCTATAAAATGGTTTTATCCGTAAAAGAGCTCATATTCAGTATAATATGTAGCATAAAACTAGCAAATATCTATATTAAATCTTATTAATACAACTTCTTTAGCTATAATATGCCAAAAAAACTGTATTTTTATTACCATTGACGCTTTTAGTTAGTTTCTACAGTCATTCATTTGTAAACAAAAACCCGTTTTTTATGGATGGATGAAATCATTTAAAGTTCCTGAATTCTACTAATGTGCTTTTAATTCTCTCCTCTTCCTCTTCCCAACCCATTCTTGCCCCTCTCCCATCCCAGGGATGGCCTAGCATGAAAGTCTCCACACAGAGAAGGACCATCTGTGTCTCTGTCAGTAGGTTAGGTGGAAATGGGGAGAGACTTGGTCAGTCAGTATCAGAAGAAGTTAGCAGAAATACAGAGAAAAGGGCCATGAAAGATCATGAATGATTTGAAATTAGGACTATGTGAAAACACACACCAAATATGATCATTCCACAACATTACGAGTCCATTTAATATCACTGATATATACACTTAAAAATGGTTATGATTGTAAATTTTATGTAATATATATTTTACCACAATAAAAATTTGAAAAAAATACATACCAAATAGAGAGCAAGGAAGTCAGTGGTAGCAGTAAGATCAGTACAAGCAGAACATCCAGGCCACATTAATGATAAATATGAATCACCATGTTCTCCACTGAGGGGCCAGGACCAGCTTCCTGAACACCGGACCACAAACACAACCCAGCACTGGATTTAATCCTCTGCTGTCACTGTCTTGAAATGTTTATTAATTTAATCTCTAAGACAGGCACAATAGGCATGTCTGCTATGTCTTGCCACCCTTTTGCACACAAAATTCACAGTGCCCATGAGCACAGAATACCAGGGGACCCATGGAGGGGCAGTGAGACTCAGACTGAATGTAAGGTGAAGGAGTTATATCTACAGTGGAGTAAGTAGGGCATTCACTACCCCAAGAAGCCATACTTTGCATCGAAACCAGAACTTGCTGTGAAAGCAGAAAGAATACAGTGCATTTTAAGGAACACAAATGACCAAGGAATCTTTCTTATTCATGTCACTTCCCTGGATTAGTCAATCACTTACACTGAAAATGACATTGAAGGAAAGGGGAAAAGATGGGGCAACTCCTAGTCCTTTCCCTTTCAGTCCTTCCTTACTTAGCAGTAAGCCAAAGGTGGAGAGTCTTGGCGGAATACATGTACATATATCAAGAAGCGAAATACAGATAGTTGAGTTGGTTTTGTGCAGTATTTCTACTGTTCTGGTAAGAGTGAAATATATATGCAGAGAGGAATAGGGAAATGCAAATTGCATACTTTATTTATTTATTTATTTTTTGTTTTTGTTTTTGTTTTGAGACAGAGTCTCACTCTGTCACCCAGGCTGGAGTGCAGTGGTGCGATCGCGGCTCACTGCAAGCTCCGCCTCCCAGGTTCACGCCATTCTCCTGCCTCAGCCTCCCGAGTAGCTGGGACTACAAGCAACCGCCACCACGCCTGGCTAATTTTTTGTATTTTTAGTAGAGATGGGGTTTCACTGTGGTAGCCAGGATGGTCTCGATCTCCTGACCTCGTGATCCACCCACCTCAGCCTCCCAAAGTGCTGGGATTACAGGCGTGAGCCACCGCACCCGGCCACAAATTGCATAATTTAAATGATTCTACATATAAATTAAACGCTCTTATATTTGCATTTAAAACTGGCATCACATCATATAAAGATGAAGGTAAAAATGCTGATAATCTATCATTTTAAGTTGGAATGGCATCAAATAGCACATAAAAACTTCATGACAAGGTGAGAGAGAAACTACACAAGAAAAGAAAAAACATTATATTTTAATACCTTTTTTTAAAATTTTCATTTTTTAATTTTTTAAAAATAGGGACGGCGTCTCACTATGTTGCACAGACTGGTCTCAAACTCCTGAGCTCAAGTGATCCTCTCACTTCGGTCTCCCAAAATGTGAGGCCTTTTGCTCCAAAAGCAGGATTATAGGCATGAGCCACCATGCCTAGCCAAGTATATTTAATGGCAAATGTTTCCGCTTTTGGAGCAAAAGGCCTCACATTTTCATTTTGCACTGGCCTTAAACACTATGTAGGCAGCCATGGAGGGAGCTCCACAGTCACATGAATTCAGGAGCCACCTGTATCCTGAATGACCTGTGTGCTCACTCTCCAAAGTTTCTGGCGAATGAAGTCTCTGTTCTTCCTTGTGAAGTTTGGGCATTTGATTTTTCTAGGTCCCCATGTGTCTTAGCCACGTGTCTGAGATCCCCGTTTCCTTATTACTACAAGGTGATTTATAATAGACTTCCCTAATTGGAGACAACTGGAGTTCTCTAGTCTTTGCAATTAAAAGCACCTAACATAAAACCACAAAATATGCTATGATTTTTGTTCAGTAAATGATGTAGAATTATTTTCATTCCCAAAATAAGTGATGCTAACTTAAATATGCTATATGCTATGGTTTGAATATGGTTGCCCCCACCAAAACTCATTTTGAGGCTTGGTCTCCAGTGCAACAGTGTTGAGAGATGGTGATATTTTTAAGGGACATTAGGTCATGAGGGATCCACTTTCAGGAAGGGATTAACATCATCTTTTGGGCAAGAGTTCTTGCTCTCCAAAAAAAACCAAAACCAAACAAACAAAAACACCTCAGCAAAACGGATGAGGGATCTAATACTGTCATCACACTTTTGCCCTAAGGGACTCCAACCTTTATTTGGGCTTTAGGGGAGACGTGTCAGGAATGACCACAATCACTGTGGTTTTAGTCTACATAGACAGGACATAGCAATCAACACTGGCTGAGTCAGCAGTGACATTTGCCTCAGCAACAGATCACTAGGTGGCAGGTGAGACGAATGTGAGGACAAAGGAGGTAGGACTGGATTATGGAAATCGGTGGACAAACCAGAAAGCCGAAGTAATATTCCAAATGGACAATGTGATAGAGGCCATGGGCTACTGCCAGGAAATATTTTTTGTCTTTAAACTTCATCCTGTTTGATTTTCCCCTTGACAACGGATAGAAGGGTACTTACTGGAGAATGTAAACATTTTAGTATAGTTAAGTTATGGGCAGTATCTACCTAGTACACTGTGAACGGAAATTAAGACTCACTGGAAAAGATGTCTTATATTTATTCATAAGTATATATTTAGGTTTAATATGAGTTTAGACACTATGTCTAACTTTGGGCCCTCCTTCCTGGTCCTGAAAAGCGATACCCCAGCCAAAACTGCCTGAGAACTCAGCCTACTCATTGGCAGATGAGGTCAGTAAAGGCAAATGGCTACACAGAAGCCTCAGACAAAGACTGAGAGAAAAAAAAAATATATATATATTTATATATATAAATATGCATATATATATATATATGGTTTGATTGATTGATAGTATGTTTACAGACCCAAACAATTGGCCCTCTAAAGGTTTGCTGAAAATCACTGACATGAGGCTGATTGATTAATAGGAGAAAGGGCATGCAAATTTATTTCACATGGATACACAGGAGCCCTGAGAATGAAGATCCAAATATACAGGGGAAGCTCTCCCTCCCTTCTTTCCTTCCTTCCTTCCCTCCCTCCCTTATTTTCTTTCTCTCTCTCTCTTTCCTTCCTTCCTTCCTTCCTTCCTTCTTTCTTTCTTCTTTCTTTCTCTCTCTCTTTTCTTTTTCTTTTCTCCTTCCTTCCTTCCTTCTCTCTCTCCCTTCCTTCCTCTCCTCTCCTCTCCTCTCCTCTCCTCTCCTCTCTCTTTCTCCCTCTTTCTTTCTCTCTTTCTCTTTCTTCTTTCTTCATTTGAGACAGAGTCTTGCTCTGTTTCCCAGGCTAGAGTGTAGTGGCATCATAACTCACTGTAGCCTCAACTTCCTGGGCTCAAGCAATCCTCTCACCTTAGCCTCCCAAGTTGCTGGTACTATAGGCACGAATCGCCACCACACCTGGCTAATTATTTTTTCCTTTTCGTGGAGACAGGATTTTTCTATGTTGCCCAGGCTTAATCCCAAACTCCTGACCTCAAGTGTTCTTCCCACTTCGGCCTCCCAAAGTGCTGGGATTACAGGTGTAAGGTGCTGCATCTGGTAAATTGTCCTTTTTTTTTTTTTTTTTTTTGGAGATAGAGTCCTGCTCTGTCGCCCAGGCTGGAGTGCAGTGGCATGATCTTGGCTCACTGCAAGCTCCACCTCCCGGGTTCACGCCATTCTCCCGCCTCAGCCTCCCAAGTAGCTGGGACTACAGGTACCTGCCACCACGCCCAGCTAATGTTTTTGTATTTTTAGTAGAGACGGGGTTTCACCGTGTTAGCCAGGATGGTCTCCATCTCCCGACCTCGTGATCTGCACGCCTCGGCCTCCCAAAGTGCTGGGATTGCAGGCGTGAGCCACCACGCCTGGCCAACTTGTCCATTTTTATGTTTAAGTATGGACAGACAGCTGTGTAGAAATGTGATCTGATGAAAAGGGTATGATTTAATGTTTGTAGGCTGAGTGGGAAAACCCAGCAAGACATGTTGGCCTAGATTCTTCTTGATCTCTCTGAGCAGCACTCCTTCTTTCTGTGTGTGGGGCAGAACCCTCTCTGGAATGGGTGGTCTTATGACCTATATTCAGACAAGGTAGGTCAGATCATTTTTTCTTTTGAGATGGAGTTTCACTCTAGTCACCCAGGCTGGAGTATAATGGTGCAGTCTCGGCTCACTGCAACCTCTGCCTCCCAGGTTCAAGCAATTCTCTTGTCTCAGCCTCCCGAGTAGCTGGGATTACAGGTGCCCGACACTACACCTGACTAATTTTTGTATTTTTAGTAGAGACGGGGTTTCACCATGTTGGTCAGGCTGTTCTCAATCTCCTGACCTCAGGTGATCCGCCTGCCTCGGCCTTCCAAAGTGTTGGGATTACAGGCGTGAGCCACCTCGCCCTGTCCCAGATCATTTCTTTTTTTTTTTTTTTGAGACGGAGTCTTGCTCGGTTGCCCAGGCTGGGGTGCAGTGGCCGGATCTCAGCTCACTGCAAGCTCTGCCTCCCGGGTTCACGCCGTTCTCCTGCCTCAGCCTCCCGAGTAGCTGGGACTACAGGCGCCCGCCACCACACCCGGATAGATTTTTGTATTTTTTAGCAGAGACGGTGTTTCACCGTGTTAGCCAGGATGGTCTCGATCTCCTGACCTCATGATCCGCCCGTCTCGGCCTCCCAAAATGCTGGGATTACAGGCTTGAGCTGCCGCGCCCGGCCCAGATCATTTCTTTGTGGCCGGTTTTTATACAAAAAAGGCAGAGGAAAAATTAGAGTAATATTTTTAGGTTTTATGGCTGGCTTTTGGGAAAAGGTATTCTGGTTTCTACGACCTGCCTTGGGGAAGAAGAATTCTCGTTTCTATGGCTGGCCTTGGGAGAGAATGGGACTGAGAGATAGGCAGCGGGTCGGGCAGAAGATCAG
The DNA here is from genome assembly GCF_009764315.1 of Trachypithecus francoisi. Lineage (NCBI taxonomy): Eukaryota > Metazoa > Chordata > Mammalia > Primates > Cercopithecidae > Trachypithecus > Trachypithecus francoisi. The sequence goes on along the minus strand of NW_022681458.1, from coordinate 69,558,354 downwards.
AGAAAACCTTTGCTTCTGAGACTGCTGGTGAACCCTTCATTTGGGGTATTATTTTCTAAGCCCCAACAATAACATCATAAGTAACAAATCCAAAAGAAAGTTAGAGATGTTTGAGTGGTTTAGGCCAATTATGAAAGTCAGTAGTTTTGGAGATTAGATTTCCACAAAACATCTCTGTTTTGGTGTTTTGGTGTCTGCTATTGGGGAAGAAGACAGAGTTGAATGGAGTGTCTGTGGTGTTATTTGTCTGATTGTAGGGAAAAAAAGGATATGTTATTAATGTTAAGACTTTTGGAGTTTACCAATACCTTGGGAAACTGCATGTGCTTTTTCTTTTTTGTTGTGCAAATGGCTTACACTGTTGAGTTTAATCTCTTATGTGGGTACTTGGTGTGAAGATGGAATATCAATTATGTAATTAGGAAGGGGGTAGGGGGTGCAGTTACAGAGGAAGCTGAGCTGTGAGTATGGTGTAGGAGTGGCTGTGAAAACCCTAAGGCAGTGGTTCTCAAAGTGGTGTCCCTGGACTAGCAGCATCGGCATCTCCTGGGAACTTGCTAAACTGCAGGATCTCCGACCCCACCCCAGACCTACTGAATCAGAAACTCTTGGCACGGGACCCAATGCTCTGTTGCTTTTTAACAAGCCCTGGCCGGGCGCGGTGGCTCAAGCCTGTAATCCCAGCACTTTGGGAGGCCGAGACGGGCGGATCACGAGGTCAGGAGATCGAGACCATCCTGGCTAACACTGTGAAACCCCGTCTCTACTAAAAAAAATACAAAAAACTAGCCGGGCGAGGTGGCGGGCGCCTGTAGTCCCAGCTACTCGGGAGGCTGAGGCAGGAGAATGGCGTGAACCCGGGAGGCGGAGCTTGCAGTGAGCTGAGATCCGGCCACTGCACTCCAGCCCGGGCAACAGAGTGAGACTCCGTCTCAACAACAACAACAACAAAAAAACAAGCCCTCCAGGTGAGTCTGATGTGCTGGGAAGTTTGAGAGCTTCTGAGCCAGTGAGAGAATGAGCTGGGCCTAGTGTGTTCATAGAGACCTCCTGACAGGGTGGCCCGTCTCATCCTCAAGTGTGCCCCATGATCTTGGGCTCCCTCCCTCAGGCACTTTGTGCCAAGGTACTGGCTTTCTTCTTCTCCTCTTTCTCCTCCTCCTCTTCCTTCTCCTCCTCCCACTTCTCCCACTCCTCCCACTCCTCCTCTTTCTCCTCCTCCTCCCAGTCCTCCTCCTTCTCTTCCTTCTTTTTCTCCTCCTTCTTCTTCTCTGCTGAGATTTAGGAAATTTAAGTGTCAAATCTTTTCTCTTAGGACATCAACCATTTTCATACTCAGTGAACTAATATAAGATTATCCCCAAATCTGCCTATTCAAGAGGAGCTTTGGATGGAGGTAGCACTCAGTAACTCAGATTGTATATAAGAAAGTGCTGGGAGTCTTCCCTTCAATTAAACCGCAGTTCTTTTTGGAATGTCATGTTTGTTATAAGCCATTAGCCAAATGGTGATGTTGCATTAGCTCTCACATCGGTGTTATGGACATTGGGGCTGAAAAGGTGACTGTTAGCCATTGCCATGTAGCTGTCACCTCATAGTGGTGGCAGTTTTATAGATATTAGATTACTACTTCACCTCCTTTCATCCATTTGTCAAATACTTGAGTCATTCAAACCTAATGCCCACAGGTTCAAAGTTGTACTCCAGGAACAGCATACTCACCATCAGTCCCAAGCCTAGATCTATAGGAGTGGGGTGTGGACTTGAGCCTCGGCTGTGCTGAGTCCTCTTTCAGCCTCAGGGCATCCCTTCCAGCCCCCGGGCCCTGGAATCTCCTTCCCAAATACCCGGAGTGCACATCCAAGCCTAAGCAGACCTCCTCCTTAGCTCCATCTTCCTGGGGACAGGCCACATCTCCAGTGTTTGCACCCCTAGACTCAAGGGGTGGCCAAGGGGCAGCTGCTTGCTGGGGAGGGGGACCTAGCTTGGATGTATGGCTGGAATGTCCACATTCATGTGTGCAAGGACAGAGCTGAGGGTGGGGAGAAAATGGGACAGGCCTTTGGTTAAGGGCCAGTTCTCCCTGACCCACCATGAGAAACTGAGGAGTTCAGTAATTCTGAATTCCAGCCTGGCTCCCTGAAGCATTATGAAGAACAGAGTAGCTTTGGTTTAACAGTTTAATAGCTTGATTTATAATTCTAAATATTTAGACAAATGGTATGTGGGCCTCCATTAGCATTGTTGCCCCCAGGCCCCACAAATGTCAGGGGTGGGCTGGCCACCCACAGTGACTCATGTGTTGCCCCATTATATGAAACTTGAAGCTTCAGTTCCCATTACTGAGTTCTATGAGTGCCATCTTCCGAGAATGGTTAACATCAAAGGGCGTGACAGGTTTACAGCAAAGCAGACTTGGAGATGCTGCAAGGGCATGAGGAGGCATCCAGCTCTTCTGGTCACAGCAAACACCTGCTGTAGGTAAGAAAGGAGAGGTGACCAGGGACAGGACAGGAAGAGAGACTTTAAAAATATACCAGAAAAGAACTTCAAGGAATATAACAAGGAGTTGGGCTGCTGGGACATAAAATCAGCCAGCACCTCTGTCTGTAGTGTTTCAGGACTGACTGGGATAACATAATAGTTAAAGAGTTCAGGCTCTACAAACATATGCCTGGGGCTTAAATCCTGGCTCTGATGGTCATTAGTTGTGTGGCTTGGGCCTTTTTTCTTTTTTTTTTTTTAACCTCCTCTGTGCCTTAGTTTCCTGTGTGTAACATGGGAATGGTAATAGTGCCTACTTTACAGGGTGGTTGTGAGGATTAAACAAAATGAAACACACAGAGTATAGAGTGCCTAGCACATTTCAAGTACTCAGTAAATGAGAGTTGTGATTACTATTCGTCCTCATGGAGAATGTTTGCCTATATGGATAATAAGAACAGTTTAAAGTGAAAAGCAAACTCTTCAATGAATGGGTTAGTGCTGAGCCACAGGATAAATACAACTTGAACTTGAGAAGGAAAAGTTCTCACAGCCAAAGGAGCAATGGCTTCCTTTTCCAATGTGAAGGACTGCTTTTGAATCATCTGGAAAATGCAAATGAGAAGTTTAATAACTTTTCATCTTATTCCATACTTATTACACATAAGGAGTATAATGTCAGTCAGTATTACTAATACTAGCTTTAGCCTCACAGTGCCCAGGTTTACATCCTTACTTTACCGTTTGCTGTATGACCCTAAACAAATTACTTAACTTCTTTGTGCCCTTGGTTTTCTTATCTGTAAAACACAGATAACATTGCTATGACAGTAGTAATACTAACACCCAGTACATAGGCTTGTTGTGAGGATTACATTCGGTGGTGCGCTGGAGCTAGCTCATACCATGGGCAGACTCAATGGTTAAATTTTCAGGATTTTATAAGCCAGTTTGTAAACACTGGGTATCTTGAAATTAGCCGCGATGAGAGTATTTACCCTACAGAAATCAGCAAAAACTGTATATCAGGCCCTTTCCCCCAGAAATCCATTTACCAGCACTGCACTGATAACATTGGATAAACACTTAAAAGGCTTAGCAGGCCAGGCGCGATGGCTCAAGCCTGTAATCCCAGCACTTTGGGAGGCCGAGATGGGCGGATCACGAGGTCAGGAGATCGAGACCATCCTAGCTAACCTGGTGAAACCCCGTCTCTACTAAAAAATACAAAAAAACTAGCTGGGCGAGGTGGCGGGCGCCTGTAGTCCCAGCTACTGGGTGAGGCTGAGGCAGGAGAATGGCGTAAACCTGGGAGGCGGAGCTTGCAGTAAGCCAAGATCCGGCCACTGCACTCCAGCCTGGGCGATAGAGTGAGACTCTGTCTGAAAAAAAAAAAAAAAAAAGGCAGGTTAGCAAAGTACACAGCACAAAATAGGCAAATTTTTTTTTTTTTTTAGATGGAGTCTCATTCTGTTGCCCAGGCTAGAGTAGAGTGGCACAATCTCGGCTCACTGAAAACCTCTGCCTCCTGGTGTCAAGCAGTTCTCCTGGAGTAGTTGGAACTACAGGCGCCCACCACCACACCCGGCTAATTTCTGTATTTTTAGTAGAGATGGGGTTTCACCATGTTGGCCAGGCTGGTCTCGAACTCCTGACCTCAAGTGATCCACCTGCCTTGGCCTCCTAAAGTGCTGGGATTACAGGCATGAGCCACTGTGCCTGGCCTAAAACTATTGCTTTATTGAGCTCTTAATACATATTTACATCTATATGAGGCACTGTATAACTCCACTACTGAAAGAGAATGGTTGTGCCCATGGTGCTCCAAGAGAGAACAACTTAGACTGTGTCTAGAGGACAGGGCAAGTAACGTGTTGTCATCATAGCCATAGTGGTCACTGCAACCTTCTCCATCTCTGTTAGACTCTTTTATTCATCTTTATTTCCCCTAGATTCAGCACAGTACCTGGCAGAATGGGTGTTTGTTGGATACATGATTGAAAAAATCAGTTTGATCATGCAGTAATAAAATAATGTATATGATTGGTCACATATCACACGAAAAACCTGATTTTTAAAGCATTTCACTGACTGGTTGATTGAGTCAGGCTACTGTGGGTAAACTTAGCCAACATACTCATTTCTGTCTTTTCTTTTCTTTATAAACATGAACCTTTAAAAATGAAGCAAATAACACCTTTTACAATACTAAATAAGATAGCATAATTGCACAGTGTGCATTGCCCCAACTGGATTATTATAATTTACTGCAGGGTTTGCTGTGGATAGATAGTAGTATGCAAAATAGATAAAGACACAACAGAAAAAAAGACTTCTTATATATGTCTGTTGAAGAGTGATTCTCATACAAAAGGAGTTTAAATTAGATGACAACTTAATTAACATATTTGCTATTTTTGTTTTGTTTCAATTTTTTGGCATTGTTTCATCTGTGAGAAGGACACTAGAAATGAAAAGAAAAAGGAAATGGTGCTCTGTGGTGGAATATTTATATTACTCTTTGCAAACAAAAATCCACTTTTTTTCCTTGTAATTTGACATCCTTATAGAGGAACCAAGTAATCTGTTTGGAACTGTTTGGATGATACCCAAGAAAAGGAGAATGTTGAATTATGGGAATCTTTAGGTAAACACATCCAAGGCAAAAAAAAGCAGTCAACTTGATGTAGTTGCTTCAGGTAGAGTTTAGACTGGAGGGATGAATTTTGTTAGCCTGCCTGTGGTTTTTACTAATTACAATATAGCACGTTTCAGTGCTCCTCACACTAGCATACATAAGAATTCCCTAAAGAGCTCATAAAAATGTTGATTCTTAGGCTCTGTCCCCAGAGATTTTGCTTCAAGTCAGAGAGACCCAAACCTTGTGTTTCCTTTTTTTTTTTTGAGACGAAGTTTCACTCATGTTACCCAGGCTGGAGTGCAATGGCACAATCTCGGTTCACTGTAACCTCCACCTTCCAGGTTCAAGCAATTCTTCTGCCTCAGCCTCCCAAGTAGCTGGGATTACAGGCATGCGTCACCACATCTGGCTAATTTTGTATTTTTAGTAGAGGTGGGGTTTCACCATGTTGGTCAGGCTGGTCTCAAACTCCTGACCTCAGGTGACTTACCCGCCTCGACCTCCCAAAGTGTTGGGATTACAGGAGTGAGCCACTGTGCCCAGCCTAACGTGTTCCCAGGTGATGCTGATGCTGCTGGTCCATGGATCACACTTTGAGTAGCACGTTAGAGGCCAATAAGGTTCATACGCCCATAGCCCATGAAGGAGGACAGTGATTTCCAAACACGGATGAGCTTTAGAATCAGCACCTAATGAGTTTTTTGTGTGTTTGTTTACAGAATGTAGATATAAGCCCACATCAGACTCGCTAAATCAGAGTCTCAGGAGGTGGGCCCAGGGAATATGATGGATCTGATACACTGTGAAGTCGAGGGACCCTTTGTGGTGATCACTCTTGGTAAGCCAGCTTCTTGGTCAGGACAGATGGGACTTCGGGGCCACCACACTGAGGAGCATATGCTGAAAAGAGGCAAACTGTAAAATTCAAGCAAGAAACTGCTCAAAAAATAATGGAGGCATGTCAAAAGGACACAGGAGGCAACCAATGGCCAAAGCAGTGCTAATTCAAGGACTAAAATAAACGATGATAGTATTTCATTGTAGCCCTCAGAAAAAAGTTAAATATCCATGAGTCCATACTGACATAAATAAATAATTGAATGAGTAAAATATAAATAAAGGGAGACAATTCATCCTTAAGAAAGAATTCCAATTAATAAATGTACAAGGAACGCAGAAACTGGAAACTCACCATGAAGCGAGCTCTACCGTAATAATTGTTGCAGGCAAGATCCGTTGATGGATGCTAAAATTAGTGGGTGAAAATTTGATGAGAAACAGAATAGTTGCAGAGCTTCAAAGTCTTTACCACACGATATTTCTTAGTTTCTAAGGGAAATACCGTAACTTCACAACAAAGAAACGCAGCAGACACTACCTTTACCAAGAATCAAGGTGAATATCACCAATAAGAAGACATATTCTCACATACCCACTGATGTGATGCACCAAGAAGGAAGGTCACACCACTTTGTAATATTCGTGCCAGAAATGTTTTAGTTTGATCTAATCATGAGAAAATGCTAGGCAAACCTAAATTGAGGTACTGAACAGTAACCTTCAAAAGTGTCAAAGTCATGAATGACAAAGAAAAATTTAGAAACTGTCACGGATTGAAGACTAAGAAGAAATGAAAACCACATGCAGCATGGGATGCTGACTTGGATTCTGGACCAGAAAAAGGATATTAGTAGGAAACCCAATAAAATTTTAAAAAGGTCCACAGTATAGTTAACAGTATTGTAACAATGTTAATTTCCAGGTTTTGCTAATTGTCCTGTGGTTAGACGGTAAGACGTTAACCTTAAGGAAAGTCAGTGAAAGATATATATTGGTAACTGTTTCTTAATTTTGCATCTTTTCTGTAAGTTTAAGATTATCTCAAAACAGAAAAATTTTAAATGTCAATGCGCTCTGCCTTGTGGAAAACCCAGTTGCCTAAGCAACTCTACGGCCTCCCTACCTGGCTATGGATAAGCTGCAAGGACGGTTTCACCCGGGAGGTTACCCTAATAGCGGGCATAGAAGGCAATACAAGTGCCAAAGTCTGTGAGCTGCAGGGGATTGGGATTTTGTCAGCTATACTCAGTACTGCCTTGTCATCCCCTTTCCCCAAACCACTACCCCATAGATGGACAAAAACAAGCTTGGGAGTCCTCAAAGACTCCACAGTCAGAATATCCTGGATTTTGGATAATAAGGGGAACTTCTGTAGCTCCTGAGCCACCTTTTGGAGCTCCCCCGCTATCCGGCCTGCAGCCCTGCCCACCTGGTGGCTGGAGTCGGCAGGCTTCTGCAACCTGGCAAAGCCCCTCTCTCATTTTGTGGTCTGGATGAGGCCCATGGGCTCTGCTTTAAGGTGATCATCTGTCCCAAGGACCGACTTCAAAACTATTTCCTTAGAGAGCATTTTATTGAATACAAACTCCTTAGGCAGCAGTGTTCACATTTCCCAGTGTTGAACAAATGATTCACACATTCATCATTCCAGGTCTCACTGATTCACTTCCAGTGGCCCCTTTTAGGAACCTTTTACTAATCCCACTAATAGAAAGAGCTCATTCCACACATTTGGTTATTTCCCATTCACATGGTCAGGCTTACATTTTATTTAACTTTCTTTCCATGTAAGAAGGTGAAAAAGTGCTAATCCATATTTTCTAAGCTCTTGGATCATTTCTTGGTCATTCTGGAAGCAGCATGGTGGTGAAATAGGAGAGTTCCCCAAACCCCTTCGCCTGATGTTTGACAGGGGTGTGGCTCATGTGTTTGGTCACCATCACTGCTCAAACCCCTTACGGGATGGGGAGCAGGCAGCTGGACAAGTGCAGGAACCCAAGTGGGCGTGTGTTACAGTGTGTCCTTTTAGCCTTTCTGTCCACGGATAGCTTGAGTGTTAACCAGCTCAGTGGACCCTCTGCCTTTCTGTAAGGACAGAGGGCCAGTGTGACAGCTTTCTGTATCCCAAACTCTTGTCTAGTATCCTGGAAGAATCAGATCGCACATGGACTTGAAGGATGAATGCAGGGGTTTTATTGTGGTAAAGGTGGCTCTCAGCGGGATGGATGTGGAACCAGAAGTGGGGATGGAGTGGGAAGATAATCTTACCATGGAGTTTGGCCATCCAGGAGCCAAACTCCTCTCTGACCACCCCCAGCTGAACTCCTCTCAGCGTTCAGGTGCTCCTCTTCTCTCTTTCTGTGCCACGTTGTTCTGCTGTTTATCTGCTTGTCTTCTCATTTGCTTATCTGCTCCTGGAGCTTGGAGTTCGGGGTTTATATGCGTATAGGATGGGGGCTGTGGTGGCAGACCAAAAGGCCACTTTTTGGGCAGGAAAACAGAAATGCCTGTTCCCATTTAGGGCTGCAGGTCTCCAGGCTTAAGGGTGGGGCTTTTGCCAGAGAACCGCCCTCTTCTGCCCAGTGTTTCCCTGTCTTGTCCATATTAGTGGGAACTAGCAGAAACTGCAGAGAGAGGTTACGTTGCGTTTGGTTTCTGGTTGTGACGTTTATTAATAATCTGACCTTGCACAAGTCTTTTTACGCTTGTGAGTCTCGATGTCCCTGACTACAAAAAGACATGAATAATACATATAATCTTGGATTACATGAAATAATGTCTCTGTAGAATTAGAAAATAAATTTCCCATTTATCAGATATAATAAAAATGATCCAAAACTCGCCCAGCCTTAGTGAAGAAGGGAATGTACAAGTAAAAAGAGTCTTGTACAGAATGGAAGCTGCCTGTGGACCCACACATATTTTATTTGGCCAGGATTGGTCTTTCTTTGGACTGAAAAGGAAAGGAACTAAACCAAGAGCCAGGTCTCATTAAGATTAAATTTAATTATGTCCTGTTTAGATATCAAATGATAAACTTCCTTCTGTTGCTAACTTGTTTTTACTAAGATTGTCTTTACATTTCTGTTGGGTAACCTTTAACCTTAGCTGACTAGAAGTCATTAATGACATTTTTGGTAAGAAATGCAGTGGAGCACATAAAGTTTATGTTTGAATAGTTCTTAGTTGTAAATTATATCACCCATGTTGTAGGGGTGGTAGGTTTTTGTTTGCATATTTTTATTTATTTTTCCGTCCTCTTTATATACATTGAAAAGCTCCAGGTGAAGAAAAAAACATTGAATCCCTTTTCCTCCCAGCAGCTGTTGATTTTTAGTGTAAAGAAGTGACTTTGGCTTGTTTTTGACTCAAATCTAGCATGAAGCTTGGTTTCTTTGAAGACCCACTTTAAACTTGATAGATATTCAATAAAGATGAGTCATCTTTCCCTGGATCTTTATAGTTTGTCCTCCGTAAACATCACCTTATTTGTATTTGAAGCTTTATTATCTGCCCTAAATTCACTACAGATTGTTTCCATTTTTCTCTCTTTAAGACCTGACATTATCCTCGGGTGCAATTAGGTAGCTTTATTTTAGAACAGTGGTTTCAGAATCTCTAAGTATTTTTTACACTGAAATGATTTACTGGACCTCCATATGATAGTGGCAGAATCCCACATTATGAAAATACCTAGCAATAAGCTACTATACATTCAACATTGTTTTTAGCTCTTGATTATCTTATAGGAGCCTGATTGATGTGGTAGTGAGGTGTGGGGTGGGGCACACATTCTACAGTCCTTTGATTAAGTCTCAGCTTGTGGTGAGCCTGTGCCCCTGGGCTGTGACCTTTACAAGTGCTTCTCAGCTCTCCCCCATGCTCCTCCCTTAGAGGAGCCTAGAAGATTGGAGTTGAGTATTTTTCTTCCCCAGGTTGATTAGGCTCTGGTAAAACCCAATTAGGCTAGGCCCTGGTAAAATAGTTTCCCTTGAAGGCAAGCTTTTGTTAAAGAGAACAAAGCCTCTAGTATATTGCAAAATAGTTCCCCCATGCGGTTGTATGTGATGGCTCATGCCTGTAATCCCAGCACTTTGGGAGACTGAGGCAGGAGGATCCCTTCTTGAGGCCAGAGTTCAAGACCAGCCTTATTGGGCAACATGGCAAAATCCTGTCTTTACCAAAAATACAAAAATAGTCTCATAACCTGGCCTCAAAATAAATAAATAAATAAAAATTAAAAGATAACATTTTAAAAAAGTAGTTCCCCCACCCACACATGAGGGGAAGTTTTTCTCTGACCTTCACCTGAGAGTTTGATGAGACTCTTGGAGGTAAGACTCAAGAAAAGTGTGGGAACCCTCCTACGACTGGGTCCCCCAGAGTTTTTAACTCCCAAGCTCATTCACATTGAGGCTCCAGCAATTTGTCAATTACCATTTGTGTTCCTACTGGTATTGCCTCCAGTGCTGGCCTTTTATTCCTGGGCTTCTGTTCTTGGTAAGTTGTGATTCTCTACATCCTCCTGTCTTGCAAATTTTCTGGGAGATGATTTGCCCTGTGACCTCAATTCTCTGAGGGATCTAAGAAGAATTGTTTTGTTTTGTTATTTATTATTATTATTTATTTATTTATTTATTTATTTATTTTTGAGACGGAGTCTCGCTCTGTCACCCAAGCTGGAGTGCACTGGCCAGATCTCAGCTCACTGCAAGCTCTGCCTCCCGGGTTCACGCCATTCTCCTGCCTCAGCCTCCCGAGTAGCTGGGACTACAGGCGCCCGCCACCTCGCCCGGCTAGTTTTTTGTATTTTTTAGTAGAGACAGGGTTTCACGGTGTTAGCCAGGATGGTCTCGATCTCCCAACCTTGTGATCCGCCCGCCTCGGCCTCCCAAAGTGCTGGGATTACAGGCTTGAGCCACCGCGCCCGGCCTATTTTTATTATTTATTATTATTGTTAAATGGAGATGGGGGTCTCACTGTGTTGCCTAGGGTGATCTTAAACTCCTGGGCTTAAGTGACCTCCACACCTTAGCCTCCCAAAGTGTTGGAATTACAGGCATGAGCCACCGTGCCTGGTCAGAAGAATTGTTGATTTTTTGGTTTGTTCAGCTTGTTTCTTGTTGTGAGGATGAGAATGATGACTTCCAAGCTCTTTTCATATTGAACTAGAAACCAGAAGTGTCTCAATACTGCTTTTAAATGAATTTGGATGGTAGTACTTATAAGAGCATCTGCTTATATTTTCTAACTTGTGGTTTTATGTGCAGGTTGTATTATTTAATATTAATTTACAGATAAAATCCAATACACCTATGGACTCATAGATTTCTTACAATTACCAAAGAGTTAAAAGCATGACACCCCAAAATATCTTGCTCTGGCATATTGATTATTTTGAGTTAAAGGCACTTGAACAATAGCAGGTGCAAGAAGATCACTCTGACCTTTCTTCAGTTTCTTAAAAGCAGGAGACGAAATTCCCATGTGAAAGACGTCCTCCCTATGCCAGAAGGGAAGCATTATTCTTATCTTCAAGGATAAGAAGTTGAGGCTGAAGGAAATCTGTACAGTGTTAGCCCATTCTGAGCTGCTATAAAGGAATGCCTGAAGCTGGGTAATTTATAAAGAAAGAGGTTTATTTGGCCCTTGATTCTGCAGACTGTAGAAGAAACATGATGCCAGCATCTTCTTCTGGTGAGGCCCTCAGGCTGCTTCCACTCGTGCTGGAAGGTGAAGGGGAACTGGCATGTGCAGATATCACATGGTGAGAGAGGAAGCAAGAGAGAAGGGGAAAGTGCCTGGCTCCTTCTAACAGCCAGCTCTTGTGGATATTAATCGAGTGAGAACTAACTTGTACCCCCCTAACCACCTTTCAGGGAGGGCATCTATTTACAAGAGACCCACCCCTGTGACCAAAACACCTCCCATCAGGCTCCACCTCCAACACTGGGGACCAAATTTCAACATGAGATTTGGTGAAAACAAACCATATCCAAACTATAGCACAAATCTAATTTCACTAACCCTTATCTTCCTGGCCATTTCACCCAAGTAACTACCCTAGCCCAAGCCCCTTTGCTTTCTCGCATTTTCATAATTTACTACTCTTTGTTCCATTCAGTATGTAAGTGTTCAACCCTAACTGCATCTTTGGGCCTTCATTTTCTTATGAGGGCTCCTGTGCCACATAAAACATGGATTAAATAAATTTGTATGCTTTTCTCCTGTTGATCTGTCTTATGTCAATTTAATTCTCAGTACCCCACAACCGAAAAAATCTCTAAGAGGGTAGAGGTAAAATTTTGCCTAACTCCCCTAAGTTACCCCACACGCTAGGGGAACCACTGTTTTAAAGTACACTAAAAGCTCATAATTTTGAATCAATTGTGAGGAAAGCATCCAATCAGTAAATTCTGAAAAGAGATGACCTCAATGTGAATACAAGTCTATGTCTTTGGTCTCCAAAGACATCCATCCTTTTTGGCTCTAACTTACCACAACCCCACATGGCAATCTGCACAATTGTGTGGGCTAAATTACATCCCCTGAAAAATTCATATGTTCAAGTCCTGTCAAAATGTGACTGTATTTGGAAAAGGAATCTTCCAAGGGCAATTAAGTTAAAATGAAGAGGCCATTAGGATGGCCAGTATGATTGGCATCCTTATTAAGAAGAAGAGATAAGGACATAGACACAGAGGAACGACCATGTGAAGACAGAGGGAGAAACTGGTCATCTACAAGTCCAGGACAGAAGAAACCTGAAACCTGGAAGAAACCAGCCTATTGACACCTTGACTACAGCCTTTAGAACTGTGAGGAAATAAATTTCTGCTGTTGAAACCGCCTGGTCTGTGATACTGTGTTATGTTAGCCCTGGCAAACTAATATACCAACCCTCCCTCTTTCCTTCTTTTTTTTTTTTTTTTTTTTTTTTTGAGGCGGAGTCTCGCCCTGTCGCCCGGGCTGGAGTGCAGTAGCTGGATCTCAGCTCACTGCAAGCTCCGCCTCCCGGGTTTACGCCATTCTCCTGCCTCAGCCTCCCGAGTAGCTGGGACTACAGGCGCCCGCCACCTCGCCCGGCTAGTTTTTGTATTTTTAGTAGAGACGGGGTTTCACTGTGTTAGCCAGGATGGTCTCCATCTCCTGACCTCGTGATCCGCCCGTCTCGGCCTCCCAAAGTGCTGGGATTACAGGCTTGAGCCACCGCGCCCGGCCCCTCTTTCCTTCTTACATTCAGCAAATATGCATTAAATATGTCCCCACATCAGGCACTGGGCCACAGGTTGAAGCTAGAGGGATGAATTTGCAGACACAGTCCTTGCCCACATGGAGCTTCCAGTTTATCAGGGAAGGTCTTTTAAAGACTTAGTATAGGACTGGGATGGCATTCCCTAAAGAAAGAAAAGGAGAAAAGGGGGAAAAGGCCTAGTCATGTGTGTACCATTTTTCTGGAAATTTCTCCTAAGGAAAACAAAGGATGCATTATTTAGCTGCAAAGAAGTGCTTTGTAGGGTTGTCTTTTGTATTTGTCACTTGTTTGTTTCATTTATTTATTTTCCTAAGGTTGTAGTTTTAATTGCCACAAATTGGGAACGAACCAAATGTTCAATCACTGAGGACTGGTGAAATAAGTTATAATCAGTACAACAGCCTTCTATGGAATAATTACAAATGAGATTTTAGAAGAAAACTGAATAACATGGAAAGATGCTCTCCAAATGCTTTTACACACACGTGCACGCGCGCGAACGCACACACACACACACGATTTTAAAAAGTCTTCCCTTTATAGCTATAATTCGATATTTGTTTTAAAAAAGCATATGTGTCATGTTATCTCTTGGTAGAGAAATTACAGGGGCTTTTTACTTTATTTTTGCTTATCAATACATTTTTAAGATTTTGTACAATAAACAAAAGCTTCCTCCCTTCCACAGAGGGCAGTGCTGGCTAATCAGAACTGCATTTTGAGAGTGAATTGTGGCCTCCTGACAGCTGTATGCTGGTAAATATCTTGTAACTGTATCTTTGAGTGTAGTTCCACCATGAGCATTGGTTGATGTTTTCATTTACTTTAATGAGTAAGGCAAAATAAAGATAATGAAAACATGTGTTGGAGCTTCACTCATTCACCAGTGATGTGAGTGACTTCCTTGTACTAAATCAAATAATAGTTTTTGAAAACTAGAATATTCTCTTGGTGTTTGTATTATTCACACTGTAACAACTGTAGACACATGTTTAATCTGCATTAACATTTTTCTTCAACACCTTTGTAAAAAATAATTTCAACTTTTATTTTAGATTCAGAAGGTACACACGCAGGTTTGTTACATGGGCATGTTGCCTGATGCTTAGGTTTGGGATACGAATGATCCTGTTACACAGATGGTGAACATAATGCCCTATAGGTAGTTTTTCAGCCCTTGCCCCTCTCCCTCTCTCTCCCTTCTCATAGTCCCCATTGTTTATTGTTCCCATCTTTATGTCCATGTGTAACTCATGTCTAGCTCCCAATTACAAGTTACATGTAGTATTGGTTTTCTGTTCTTGCATTAATTTGCCTAGGATAATGGACGCCAGCTGCATCCATGTTGCTGCAAAGGACATAATTTCATTCTTTTTATGACTACATAGCATTACATGGTTCAACAATTTCTTAAGTCTACACAATAAAAAAAATAATAAATTAAGCCCTGACTTTCAATATTTGTAATTCCATGGTGTAAAAACTCCAATCACAGCTGATTTCATGGCTGACGTCACTGAATGTGGAGTTGGGAGAGACGTGCAGCAGTACATGATTATGTGATATTTCCCCCAGACAGGCACAAAATAACCTCAAGAACAGCAGCAAAGTGTAGTAAGACAATTAGGAATTGATGGCTTTTGAGTATTTATTACCTTTGTTTTCAATATATAATTTTTACATAATTTATACAATAATGGCATATAATTTAAGCTTGAATAATGGCTGTGTTTGACCACCAGATTGCAAAATTCCTGAACTGTAACAGTCAGCTCTCACAAGATAGTTCCTGCACCCCTCTACCTGGAGGTCTACTGGGAGAGGGTAGAGCCTACTGAAAGCACAGCTACATTAAACTGAAAACCATAAGCCCCAACCCTAGCTGCTGATCAGAATGCAGGAACATTCTTGATGAAATGTCAAACTTCACTTCCTTACCCTGTAGTTCCCTCATCTTGTAGGGTCACATCATCATCACACCCTTACCAACCCCCCGACGTCAGTATGAATCTCATTTTTGTCTTTTTTTTGTATACAATTATCAAGCTTATTTATATCACTACCATCTACAGAGCTCATAAAAGCAGAGAATATTTATTCTTATCTTTCCTCCCTTGCCAGACAGGTGAGTCCAGAGCTGGAACTCTGGCTTGGGCTTATTTAGAGCAACAGGGCAGAGACCTGCACCTGCAGGGAATGGAACAAAGGCGAACTGAAGAAAGTGCCTGGACAAGGAGAGGCTGGAGCAGGAATCCAGAGGAAACTCAAAGCATCTGCAGATTTGAAGCTGAGCACTTGCTTCAACCAGGGCTGCCCACAACAAGCAGAAGGGTCCTTGACACTATCACATATGAGCAGTGTAAATAAAATTTCAAGGGAGACATTAGCCTATTAAAAGAACAATATGATTAAGGAGGTCACAATTACCATTCAGAGACAAGCAATATAAGGGAAAGCAATTTGACGGGGTGTTACAGGAAGTCAGGGCCCCGAACAGAGGGACTGGCTGGAGCTGAGGAAGAAGAACATAAATTGTGAAGATTTCATGGACATTTATCACTTCCCTAATAATACTCTTATAATTTCTTATGCCTATCTTTACTTTAATCCCTTAATCCTTTTATCTTCATAAGCTGAAAATGTATGTCACCTCAGGACCACTATTGTATAAATTGATTGTAGAACATGTGTGTTTGAACAATATGAAATCTGATTGTAAAACATGTGTGTTTGAACAATATGAAATCAGTGCACCCTGATAAAGAACAGAATAACAGCAATTTTCAGGGAACAAGGGAAGATAACCATAAGGCCTGACTGCCTGTGTGGTCGGGCAGAATAGAGCCATATTTTTCTTCTTGCATAAAGCCTATAGATGGATGTGCAAGTAGGAGAAATATCACTGAATTCTTTTCCCAGCAAGGAGTAACCTTGGGGAAGGAATGTATTCCTGGGGGTAGGTCTATAGACAGCCGCTCTAGGAGTGTCTGTCTTATGTGGTTGACATAAGGACTGAAATGCACCTTGGTCTCCTGCAGTACCCTCAGGCTTACTAGGATTGGGAAATTCCAGCCTGGTAAATTCTACTCAGACCACTTCTCTGCTCTTGAAGCCTGTTTCCTGTTAAGATGTTTATCAAGGCAATGTGTGCACAGTGGGACATAGACCCTCATCAGTAATTCTAATTTTGCCTTGCCTTGTGATCTTTATTGCCCTTTGAAGCATGTGATCTTTGTGACTTACTCCCTGTTCGTACACCCCCTCCCCTTTTAAAAACCCTAATAAAAACTTGCTGGTTTTGCGGCTCAGGGTTGTCATCACAGTCCTACCAGCTACTCGGGAGGCTGAGGCAGGAGAATTGCTTGTACCCAGGAGGCAGAGGATGCAAAGAGCCGAGATCGTGCCATTGCACTCCAACCTGGGCAATGAGAGCAAAACTCTGTCTCAAAAAAAAAAAAAAAAAAAGCATTGCCTTGCTTTATATGTTGGTTTTGAAATGTCCGATGCTAGTCTAATTCTTACAACTTATATATATATTTGTTATAACTTATGACAAATAACTTTGTAAGTTATTTGATATTTTTTCCTGGAGGCTTGAGAGTTTCTTTCTTTCTTTCTTTCTTTCCTTCTTTTTTTTTTTTTTTCCTGAAATCTAATAGTTTTACTGGGCTTTGCCTTGGAGTATGGTCCTTCTGGGTAAATTTTTCCTGGTACTCAGTGATCTCTCAGAATGTGTAGACATAGGTCTTTTCCCACCGTATAAAGTTATCTTGAATTATAGTTTTAGATATTGGCTCTGTCTCATTATTCTGTTTTTTCTTCTTCAGGAACTCTGATAACACAAACATTATTATTATTATTATTATTTTATTATTATTATTATTGGCCTGTCTTCCATGTCTGTTACTCTTCTTCTGGCCCTTTTTTCTTCTTCACATATGCCTTTCTTATTCTCCTCATAGTTTGCCTATTTTTCTTCAATGCCTCTTATTAACTTTTAATTTGAGTCTATTCTATTGACTTTTAATTTGAGCCTATTCTCATTTTATCAGAGGAGAATTTTTCTCAGTTGATATAATCGAAATTCCATTTCCTGGCTTTTGTTATAGCTGCATATGGACTTCACTTTCCATTTGTTAATTTTTATGGTATGAAGATGTTTTCAAACTGGCATCATCTTACATTGGTATTGCTAAGGGAGGAGACCACCCCTCATATTGTCTTATGCCCAATTTCTGCCTCCAAAGAAAGAAGAAGTGAAAACTAAAAGGCAGAAATGAAATCCACAGGCAGATAGCACAGCACCATACCCTGGGCCTGGTAGTTAAAGATCAACCCCTGACCTAATCGGTTATGTTATCTATACATTACAGACATTGTATGGAAAAGCACTGTAAAGATCCCTGTCCTGTTCTGTTCCATTCTAATTACCAGTGCATGCAGCCCCCAGTCACATACCCACTGCTTGCTCAAATCGATCGTGACCCTCTCACACGGACCCCCTTAGAGTTGTGAACCCTTAAAAGGGACAGGAATTGCTCACTTGAGGAGCTCGGCTCTTGAGACAGGAGTCTTGCTGATGCTCCCGGCTGAATAAACCCCTTTCTTCTTTAACTCAGTGTCTGAGGGGTTTTGTCTGTGGCTCTTCCTGCTATATTGCAAAGTCTGGGTCTTTGGCAGGATATTTTGGTTTGATTTGCTGGGATAGAGAGAGTTGTGAATCCTCTGCTTTTATGTTTCCCTTTTATCTTGCAGGAACCTGAAATTTCCATCTTTTCTTTTTTAACTCTTCCCACCTAATGCCAAAGAGTGTGTGTGTGTGGTTTTTTTTTTTTTTTTTTTTTTGTTTCTTTTTTTTCTTTCTCAGAACTTTTGGGTTTCAATGATTGTCCCCTTTAAATTGCCCAGACTTCCAAGTTCCTTCCTGGAGTCCATGCTCTGATCTCAGACTAGGGTGGACCCAGACTTTCTGGTGTTAAATCAAACTCAGGACCCTTCACAAGCTTCCCTATTTTGCCTTCCCTGCAGTTCTCTTGGGTTGCTTTTGTTTGCCCCAAGGGCTAGGGTGTGGTGAGGGAATGAGAATTTGTGTTCTGAGATCTGATTGTTCTCTATTCATAATTATTTTGAAATTTGGACATTCTGTCTTTAGGTTATGCTGAAAGTGCAGCTTGCATATAAATTCACTTTTTGTCCTTTGTTTTGATCCATGAAGAGGCTGGTGGCTATGCTGCTGCTGTTGCCTGAGCCTACCCTGAAGCCCCTTAACCTCACTTTTGTTAAAAATTGTAGCAGAAGTGCAGTTTGCCTACCAGATTCCATTTTTCTCTTATTCTTCCTTGATAACAAAACCCCAGTTTGCACAGGAGGAATCAGATATGCAGCTTTGGTATTTTAAAATCTAATTTATAGGCTCCTGTGATCCAGTAGCACAGTTTGGTCAAACAGACATAAGCAGAAATCGATGGGGTGGGGTTTGTGGAAAAGTCTGAGTGTCTATGGAAATGGTCAGACTCAGCTAGCAAAGCCCTTTGCCCTTTTCCTTCCCTCGTTTTTCTTCCTGGATCACACAGACATAACACCTGGAGAGGCAGCAGTTATTTTGTGGCCATAAGGATGAAAGCCAAAAGCTAAGGATGATGGAACAGAAAAATAGTAGGAACCTGAATATTGAGGAGCTGGGTCAGCTCTGGACTTCCTCTTCCCAGATTTCTGGTAATGTAAGAAATGTAAACCTCTTTCTTAATTAAGGCCTGATGTTTTAGGTCTCTGTTCAGGACTGTATATACAATCAATACTTTGATTTACTGAGGCATTTTCTCCTTTGCATTGACAAGATTATTTCCACAGCTCGACTTGTCTAGGGCCCCACTAACCTACTACACATGCTATTCCTTATGTCTGTTATATGTTAAAAGGCTCAAGATTTACATCAATAGAAGGGTACAGAGAAGACATTCCTGTAGGTTTCTTTCTCCGGTAGTCTATACAGATGTTGGAAATAAATTTTCGGTGCCACACAAGAAATAGCACTCAAACATAAATTTAATTTTCTCAGCAAGGCAATTTTACTTCTATAGAAGGGTGTGTCTTGCGGATGGAGCAATGGTGAGAGCACACCTGAACAAGGGAAGAGAAGGGATTCTTATCCCCAACGCAGGTACCCCCTACTGCCACGTTGTTCCCCTATTGGCTAGGATTGGACCACATAGTCTAAGCTAATTCCGACCGGCTGTTTTAAAAAGAGCAGGGGCACAAGCCAGAGTGGCAGGGTGAGTAGTGTGGCGGGAAGGACAGTTACAGAACAGGTGACTCAGGGTGACTAAGAACAGCAGGTGACCAAGGATGACTAAGGTCAGAGCAGGTAACCAGGGTAACTAAGGTCACAGCAGGTGACAGAGGCTAGGAGGGAGTTGTTTACTGAAACCAGGGGCAAGCAGACATAAAGAACGAGGAAGTTAAACTTTAAAATGAAGAACAAAGAACAAGAGAGCTGAACATACTGATACATTAGTTCTTTGGAGAGGA
The DNA here is from genome assembly GCF_009764315.1 of Trachypithecus francoisi. Lineage (NCBI taxonomy): Eukaryota > Metazoa > Chordata > Mammalia > Primates > Cercopithecidae > Trachypithecus > Trachypithecus francoisi. The sequence continues at coordinate 69,538,606 of NW_022681458.1, read as the reverse complement.
TCTCAGAACTCATTGTACTTAACAATTTACTGGCTATTCCTTTGAAGAGGAATTTATGATATCCTACACAGACACAGAAAGTTTTGTTGTGAAGAAAGAAATTTTAAGTTTAATTTTTCAGTTGTATAAATGTAAGGGGTGTAGTTTTGTTACATGGATATATTATGTAATAGTGAAGTCTGGGCTTTTCATGTAACCATCATTCAAATAATGTTCTCTCATCTCTCACCCACTCTCACCCTCTCACCTTTCCAAGGGAACTAGAAAAAGCAAGACATTTTTAATACTCACATATTCCTAGAAAACAGAAGCAAGGCCTCTAGGGAAGCAGCACCGGGGTGGTCAGAAAGCAGAGGGAATGAGAGGGAAATGTGGGAAAGGGCCTTTATTGTGGTTGTCTCCAGAAGGAACAGGCAAGACAGAGTGAGCAGGTTTAGAATTAACTATTTTGAATAATTTCAGCAAGGTCTGGGGCAATGCGGCTGTCCCTAGTTGCCTGGTACCTGGCCCAGGGGTGATTAGGAAAGGGATTCAGTGTCACAGAGTATAAGAACCAAAGAAAGAAGGTTGTTGGTAATGCAGGCTCTGAATTGGTTGGTTTGCATATGAAAGGTGCAAACATTTTCTATCTCTGGAAATTAGCGAACCCTGGGAAGGACAAATCCTCCAGGTCAGCAAGTCCCTGGATGTGAAAGTTTCACATTCAGAAACTAGAAAAACAGAGTTTTCACAAATATTACTGCAATGACCTCAGTTTCCTGTAAAGACCATCTGATAAAATATTCTTGTCAGATATAAACTAATTCATAACGTAATTCTGTATTCTGTAGTGCTCTCTACTAAGTACACATACTACAATTTACATCACCAACAGATACTAACACAGCTTCTGGTTTTGGGCTCTCTGCCATGTGGGTCCTCAATAAATAAAGCTTAATGAATGCTCTAGAGCCTTTCAGTAAGAAACTAAATGCCACCAATGGCAGCACAGTTAATCAGTGGCAAAACCGGGAATTGATCTTAGGCTTCTTGCTTCCAAATGCATTGTTATCCAGTAAGATTATGCTTTGCCAGAGCAAAAGTCTATGCAACTACTCTTGAGAAAGTGTCAATAATAAACGTCAGGTAATAATTGTCTCACTTCTGGTCTAAAATCAGGAGCCTATTTAAAGGACTGACTCTGGGAAATTTGAAAGAAGCTCCAGAAGAGTTTTCTCCACTTCTATTTTCTGGACTTGCAATGTCTTATTGAATTCCTTCCCAAAGATGAATCATAGCAAGCCTGATTGAATCTAGAAATTTGGTAGTCTTGGAGGCATCAGTAATAACTGCAAACCAATAACAATTAGGAAATTCCCAACACCCTGAGCTGATGGTTTCTCTCTCTCTCTCTCTCTCTCTCTCTCTCTCTCTATATATATATATATATTTTTTTTTTTTTTTTTTTTTTGGCAATGAAACAAAGTTTAAGACACCCAAAGAAACCTTCAAGGTCATATCTTTATTCGTTCCCAGATGAGCCACTTACATCTCTACTTCCTAGAATAAAGAAACCCCCAGTAATGATCTGTGAACCATAAATCTTGTGATTCAGTTCTATGATTATCATTTTTCTCCAACTAAACCATATATATACCCTTTATGATTTAATTTTGAACTCAAGTGGCCTACTCTTGCTGCTTAGCTACGGATAGGAGTTTGGGTATGTGTCTAAAATATTACTTTAATGATTGTTTGAATCTCTCATCTACTCTCACCTCATAGGAAATTACGGCCTCTTTGGATGGGTGCTCTGCAGCTGCCACCAGTTGTCAACCAGCCATGATGAAGACTGTTTTATTGCTTGGCCACCAGTCAGGCTAATGTCATTTGCATTTCCAGCAGAAGGAAGAAATGTCATTTTATTTTATATATGCATACATACATACATACATGTGTGTGTATATATATGTATGTACACATACATATATATTATATATATATATAGAGAGAGAGAGAGAGAGAGAGAGATGGACTAAGCTCATTCAATATTTGTCTCCCTGTGCCTGGCTTACTTCACTTAACATAATGTCCCCTAGCTTCATCCATGCTGCTTCAAATGACAGAATTTCCTGAGTTTTAAAAGCTGAGTAGTATTCCATCATGTATATACAACACATTTAGAAAATCTGTACGTTCATTGTTGGATGCTCAGGTTGTTTCTATGTCTTAGCTATTGTAAAACATGCTGCAAAAAACATGGGAGTGCAGACATCTCTTCAGCATACTGATTTCAATTCCTTTGAGTATATACCCACTAGTGGGCTTGCTGGATTATATGGTGGTTTTATTTTTAGTTTTTTGAGGAACCTGCATATTGTTGTCCAAAATGGCTATACTAATTTACAATACCAGCGTATCAGAGTTTCTTTCTCTCCACATCCTCACCAACACTTGTTTTGGTAATAGCAAATTTAACAGGTGTCAAATGATATCTCATTGTGTGTTAATTTGCATTTCTCTGATGATTAGAGATGTTAAGCATTTTTAAATTTATCTGTTGGCCATTTGCACGTCTTCTTTCGAGAGACATCTGTTTGAGTCTCTTGCCCATTTTAAAATCGGAGTCTGTTTTCTTGTTTTTGAGTAGTTTGAGTTCCTTGTATATTTTGGATATTAACACCTTATCTGATGTATAATTTGCAAATATTTTCTCCATCTGTGGGTTGCCTCTTTGCTCTATTGTTTCTTTTGTTGTGAAAAAGCTTTTTAGTTTTATGCAATCCCATTTGTTGAGTTGTTTGATTTCATTGCCAAGGCTTAGATTTAAAAAAAATTATTTAGAGACAGGTCTTGCTCTCACCCAGGCTAGAGTGCAGTGGCACAATCAGAGCTCACTGCAGCCTTCAACTTCTGGGCTCAAGTGATTCTCCCACATTAGCCTTCTGGGCAGCTGGAACTAAAGGCTCATGCCACTGTGCACAGCTAAAAATTGCTTAAATTTGTGTACACAGATTTTAAAGAAAAATAACCATGACCTAAAATTTTCATATTCTAGGATCTCCAGTGTTGCTCAAAAGGAACATTTCCATAATTTGAACTACCTGCAAAAATATTGACAATTATAATGTAATTTATGAAATCTAACATATTATACTTGAACTTTCAACTCAGTGAAAAAATGTTGTTTACTATCGATATTTACACATGGAAATTTAGTTTGCTAAATTTATGAAGTTTTAATTAATGTTATCTTAGTAATGTGTGAATATTTGGAGATGTAAATTGCCTGAAGGTTTATAAATTTGATTTTAGACAAAGTACAAATAGTGAACATTCTTTTCCTCACACAGAAGTTCCCTTGGGCATTAAATAAATATTCAAGTACAGAAATAGGCATTAAAAAAATTAAGGTTTTCTTAAATGTCTTAAACACTAAAAAATAAAGAAATGAAACCAATATTGCAATGATTGCAAAACTGATCGGTTCACTTGTTTATAAAAGTATTTGTATGGTGTATTTATTTTTAAATTTTATTTATTTATATTTCTATTCTTTTTCAGGCTAACCTCTCAAGCTCTTGAAGGTTATAAGAGGGGTTGACAGTCCATGATTCAGGGCTTGAGATAAAAGGCATGAACGTCTTTTATGAGTTATTTGAGTCTGTCATCCAATTGGATGAAGTTTGTTAATAGTTATACTTCTCACATTGCCTCAGGAGCTACAAAATGCTAACATTGTTGACTTTGATCCATAGAGATGTTTTGATTTTTTGTGATGTAGATGTTCCTGCAAAATGACTTATCTTCATAGGAAGGATGATAAAAAATCTAATTCCCTGCCATGTTTTGGGTGTCTTTTTTTTTTTTTTTTTTAAAGCACAGCTTAATAGCTTTTCTTTACAACTGTTGTTCTGAGTATCTTTTCTTTATCATATATTGTAGGATAAGTTTATTTTGCAACTACTTGTTTTGCATCATCCTAGTCTTTGTGAAATCTAAAGACCTTGAACAAATTTGGTTTTCTTTCTCATCAACCACTGAATCCCTTAAGATTTTGTCACCTTTATGTATCACTACTATAAATAATTATGATTATGAATAATTGATATCTGATAATTATATGAATAAATATATACATCATTCAAAGATAAAATTTTTATTCTTTAGGAATTTTCAAGCTAAAATAACCAAAATAGATTGGAATGTATCTATAAATTAATGCTTTTTTTTTTTTTTTTAGCTCTTAACATATTTAGACCTCAGTTGCTTCCTCAGAGGATTATAATACTTCTTCCATCTATTGGTTTTTTTTTTTTTTGGTTGTTTTAAAAATAACTTGAACTATAGGTTTTGAAGGTTATTTGTAAACTACTGTCTATATGATTGTTTTTGATGTAATGACTATTCTTGATATAGCACACACTGATAATGTAATAAACCAATAAATCTAAGCACGCGAGTCATAAGGGGTAATTACATCTCTTTTTATCTGTGTGTCTATGGTGAAACATGAATGCAGAAGAGAAAGAGAAGAGGCAATGTTTCTGTCTTAGAATAATAGTTTATCATTATCCTTAGGATATCCCTAGCAAGTTGCAATGAAAGTGAAGACAGGTAACACAGTAAAAACTTAAACACATTTCAGAGAAGGGAAAGCAAGATACAAATTTGGAGAAATATGAATTCTTAATAAATACTTATTTCATGAGTGAAGAAATTAATTGGATAGGAGAGTAGAAAGTCAGCCGCTGTTTTTCTCTTACTATTTATATGGGAAACCTCAGGAAAGATAAGCACTATGAGTCGGTAGAAGTGGGTGTCTTAGTAAGGAGAGCATACCTGACTTTGAAAGAGACAAAAAGTATTCTTGCAATGTTAGCAGGTGTGCAGAGAGGAAGACAAATGTAGATCCTTCTCAAAGCTATTGATTTTATATTCTTTATCTCTGAATCAGTTGAGCCTCTCATTTTAGTCATTCTCCTCCCTTTTCAAGCTGTTTAAAGTTTGAAATTAGCATCATACATCGGAACAAACTCCCTTGCTAAGTCATAGCTCTCCTTTATGTGTTCAATGATTGTATTTTTATCCATGAATCACCAGTTCTTTATATGACATACCTTCCTTCCTCCACTCCTTGCTAAGTAAATTTATTTATTTCACCATTTGTTCTCTTCAGTCTAAATGTCAAGCACATTCCCATAATTATTGAGGATTTGTGATTTTTAAATAATGACCCCAAAAGGCTGCTGAGATCTCCCTATCCAAGCACACCTCGTTTAATCATACTTTGCTTTATTACCCTTCACAGATATTGCATGTTTTACAAGTGGAAGATTTGTGGCAACCCTTCATTGAGCAAGTCCATCAGTACCATTTTTCTTTCCTTTTTTAAAAAAGAAGGTTCTTTTCTTTGTATTTTTGCAATATCATTCAATACAAAAGCAGTAGAAACATAACAATCTTAATAAGTTTACAGCGGAATATTTGAACAAAAAATCTGTACACATAATTTGCAGCAATTTTATGTAGTAAATCCACTGATTGTTAAAAAATGTTCTTTACAAATTGCTCTGCTGCATTAACTCTTGGAGTATTATAGATAAAGAATGCACCTAGCTCTATTTACAAATGTTAGCAGCAGAACATACCCAAGTCATACAGCATCAAAGCATGTTAGCAGCGGCAAATCCATATGGGTCTTCAGCTGCCTTAATTCTTGCTTCCTCAGAAGAAATAGTTCGACTGAGGGCCATGAGGCAGAAGGACAGACTGAGGCAAGTTTTAGAGTGGGAGTGAAATTTATTAAAAAGCTTTAGCACAGGAATAAAAGGAAGTAAAGTACACTTGGAAGAAGGCCAAGTGGGCAACTGGAGAGATCAAGTATGCTGTTAGAACTTTGACTTGGGATTTTCTATGTTGGCATACTTCCTGGGTCTTGCGTCTCTTCATCCTTGGGGTGTGCTGTCCACATGCACAGTGGCCTGCCAGCACTTGGGAGGTGAGCATGTGCATTGTGTTTATTGGAGCTGTACACATGTTCACTTGAGGCATTCTTCCCTTACTAGTTGAATGTCCTTTGGAGGTCATATGCCAGTTAAATTCCACCTTTTTTTTTTTTTTTTTTTTTTGAGACAGAGTCTTGCTCTGTCGCCCGGGCTAGAGTGCAGTGGCTGGATCTCAGCTCACTGCAAGCTCCGCCTCCCGGGTTTACGCCATTCTCCTGCCTCAGCCTCCCGAGTAGCTGGGACTACAGGCGCCCGCCACCTCGCCCGGCTAGTTTTTTGTATTTTTAGTAGAGACGGGGTTTCACTGTGTTAGCCAGGATGGTCTCTATCTCCTGACCTCGTGATCCGCCCGTTTCGGCCTCCCAAAGTGCTGGGATTACAGGCTTGAGCCACCGCACCCGGCCATTTTGTCTCTTAATAAACGTGCTCGAGCCCAATCGCCAACTCCTGAGATCTTATCAGGAAGCTGCTGATCACTAGGCTCAGGTTTTTCTATCTATTGGGAAACTGCCTTTCCCTGGCCCTGGCTGTGACTCATTATTATTTAGAGAGACAGTTAACAACCTCCTGAGCATCACGTGATGGTCGCCTGACATTCCTGGTGTGTGTGCCGGGGGAGGGCCCTCTCTTGTCCTGCTCATGCCTGACTAGCTACCTACTGTAACACAGGTACCAAATGAAGAAGGTAAACACTTTCATAAAACCCATCAGTTTAATAGCTCAACTTAACATGTTTGTTTAGAGCCCTGTCTGACATACTGATAAAAGGCCAAAAATTAAGTTTCCATAAAGATAGTAAAGGTGTCTGACTCTGACACTGCTTTGCCAGACACCGGTAAAGAAAGATTACTCTCAGTTGGTCCCATGAATGACATGGTTAAATCCAAAACAACCCATCTGACAAGTGGCAACTTAAAATACTTGTGGAAAATCCATTTCAGTATACTTGTCAGTTTGCCTTGGAGCATGGTAGGGGATTAAGCAGTTTGCCACAAGCCTGCTTTAAGTTTGAGCTTCCTTGGATTTAGCCCCATTTACAATTTAAAACATGCAAAATACACTCACTATACATAAAATTAATATTCCTTAAGAAAATAAGGCTAGACTAACAGTTTATTGTGAGATGATGAAAGAAGCCCCCAGGGGCAAGTGCGCACACGTGCTAGGCACCTGATCAGCCTTCCATCAGACCCGGGAGGAGCTGTTTCGCTTGGTGGCCACAGGTGGCGCAGTTAGCTCATGACCCAGAAGTCTCTCAAGGGTTCAGTGAAACTTCAAATCGAACTCGTCCTGCACTCTGCAGTCTACGCGTGTAACTTTGGTGGGTGCCAGGGCGCGTTTCAAAGGCGTCCTGCACGCTTGGCTGGGGCTTGGGGCTGCTCTCTGCGGATTCGAGGTCTGCAGGGTGGGTATCTTGACAAATCACATCCTCCTTCAGCTGGAGGATTCCAGAAATGCAAAGCCACTTCCAGAGTCTGATTTTCTGGTTCACGACTGTGCTTCTTAAATGTACTGGGGGTCTGGATTGAATGCCAGGTGGCCACATGTGTCTTGAGACCTCTTTAATGTGGCACCACAGGCAATCGTGTCCGCTTCCTCCTCGGGACGCTCCCCTCTGCAGAAGTCGTCGGCACTGTGGATCAGAACTTCCCGATGAAGATTTTCTCTCTTCCGAAGACCTGTGTGAGTTTTCTTTTATTTTGCCATTTCTTTGTCAAATTCTGGTTCTTATTATATCTTCCACCGCTCTCGTCCCGTCTGAACAACTAGAACGGGGCTCAGGGCCTTCGGGAGCCGCGAAGCCCTAGGGCTGCGGGCCGCCAGGCCGGGCCTCGCCTTCCTGGGCCCCGGGCTTCCTGCGCCTCTCGCGGGCTGTGCGCCGGCATCCAAGGCGCCACTTTGCGGGGACAGCGGGCAGGGACTTCGCGGGCCTGGTGCCATTTTTCCAACAGCATGTGCTCACTTTGTCACATTTTGGTAATTCTCGCAATATTTCACATTTCCCACCATTATTTTATCTGTGTGATGATGATCTATGAGCAGTGGTCTTTCACGTTACTATAGTAATTGGGGGAACCACGAACCACGCCCATAACAGATGGCAAACTTGATTGATAAATGTGTGTGTTCAGACAGCTCCACTCACGGGCTGCTTCTCCTCTCCTCTCGTCTCTTCTCTCTTCCCGTCTCTTCTGCTCTCTTATCTTCTCTTGTCTCTTCTCCCCTCCCCTCCCCTCCCCTCCCCTCCCCCCCCCCCCCCTCCCCCCCTCCCCCCCCTCCCCTCCCCTCCCCTCCCCCCCTCCCCTCCCCTCCCCTCCCCTCCCCTCCCCTGTCCTGCCCTCCCCTCCCCTCCACTGTCCTGCCCTCCCCTCTCCTCTCTCTTTCTTCTTGCCTCCCCATTCCCTGAGACAGAACAATATTGAAATTGGGCCAAGTAATAACCCTATAGTAGCCTCTAAGTGTTCAAGTGAAAGGAAGATCTCACCTCTCTCACTTTAATCAAAAGCTAGAAATGATTAAGCTTGGTGAGGAGGGCGTGTTGGAAGCCAAGTTAGGCCAAAAGCTAGGCCCATTTGCACCAAACAGCCAAGTTGTGAATGCAGAAGAAAAGTTCCTGAAGGAAACTAAAAATGCTACTCTAGTGAGTACCAGAATGATGAAAGTGAAGCAGCCTTATTGCTGATATGGAGAAGGTTTGAGTGTTCTAGGGAGACTATTAAACCAGCCGTAACATTCCCTTCAGCCAAAGTCTAATCCAGAGCAAGGCCCTAACTCTCTTCAATTCTATGAAGGCTGAGAGATGTGAGGAAGCTGCAGAAGAAAAGTTTGAAGCTACTAGAGGTGGGTCCATGAGAGTTAAGGAAAGAAGCCATCTCCATAACATAAAAGTGCAAGGTGAAGCAGCAGTGCTGAGGGAGAAGCTGCAACAAGCTATCCAGAAGATCTAGTTAAGATCATTGATGAAGGTGGCTACCCTAAACAACAAATTTTCAATTTAGAAAAAACAGCCTTCTGTTGGAAGAAGATGCCATATAAAACCTTCAGAGTTAGAGAGGAGAAGCCAATGGCTTCAAGGCTCCAAAGGACAGGCTGACTCTCTCGTGAAGAGCTAACACAGCTGGTTACTTTAAGTTGAAGCCAAGGCTCACATATTATTCTGAAAATCCTAGGGCCCTTAAAAATTACACTAAATCTACTCTGCTTGTGCTTTATAAATAGAACAGCAATGCTCGGATGATAGCACATCTGTTTATATCATGGTTAACTGAATATTTTAAGCCCACTATTGAGATCTACTGGTCAGAAAAAAATAGTTCTTTCAAAATATTACTGCTGATTGACAGTGCACCTAGTCTCTCAAGAGCTCTAAGGGAGATGTACAAGGAGATTAATGTGATTTTCATGCCTGCTAACACAACATCCATTCTGCAGTCCATGGATTCAGGAGTAACTTTGACTCTCCAGTCTTATTTGAGAAATACGTGTTATAAGGCTGTAGCTGCTATAGATAGTGATTCCTGTCATGTATCTGGGCAAAGTAAATAGAAAACCTTCTGGGAGGGATTCACTATTCTAGATGCTGTTAAGAACATTTGTGATTCATGGGAGGAGGTCAAAATATCAACTTGAACAGGAGTTTGGGTGTTGATTCCAACCTTCATGGATGACTTTGAGGGATTTAAGACTTCAATAAAGGAGATAACTGTAGATGTGATAGAAATAGAAAGGGAACTAGAATTAGAAATGAAGCCTGGAGATGTGACTGAATTGCTACAATCTCATGATAAAACTTGAACAGATGGGGAGTTACTTCTTAAGGATAAGCAAAGAAAGTGGTTTCTTGAGATGGACTTTACTCCTGATGAAGATGCTGTGAACACTGTAGAAATGATTTAAAAAAAAAAAAAAGATTTAGAATGTTACATAAACTTAGCTGATAAAGCAGCAGCAGGTTTTGAGAGGATTGGCTCCAATTTTGAAAGAAGTTATATTGTGGGCCAAATGTTATCAAACAGCATCTCATCATACAGAGAAATCTTTTGTGAAAGGAAGATTGAATCCATGTGGCAAACCTCATTGTTGTCTTGTTTTAAGAATTTGCCATAGCCACCCCATTCTTCAGCAACCACCATCCTGATCAGTCAGCAGCCACCGATATTGAGGAAGACCATCCACCAGCAAAAAGATTACAACTCACTGAAGGCTCAGACGGTTGTCAGCATTTTTAGCAATAAAGTATTTTAAAATTAAGATGTGTACATTGTTTTTTAAAGACAGTGCTATTGCACACTAATAGACTACAGTATAAATATAACTTTTATATGCATTGCAAAACAAAAAAATTGTGTGACTTTCTTTATTGCAATATTTGTTTTATTGAAGTAGTCTAGACTCAAACTCACATATCCCCAATGTATGCCTGTACATTGCTTTTGTTGCAGTGTGATAAATGGTGTCGTTTTTGCAGCAAGTAGAATTTTGCTTCCTCAGGCAGGACCAAAAGGTTCAGAGATTTTTTATTAGTTAAGGTAACAGTGTGCCACGCTTCTTTCTTTCTTCATATAATTCCTTTATTTGCTGAAGCCTATCTTCCAGTAGCTTTCTAGAGTATTTGCAAGATACATTTATTGAGGTTTTGAATGTGTCTCTTTTGCCCTTACACTTGATTATTTGATTGGGTTTAGAATTCTGAGAAAAAGTAAATTTTTCCTTAGAATTTGAAGAGAAGTCTCAGGACAACAGCTTTTCAGCAAATCCAGACAGCAACTTGCTCTGGATGGCAGCCAGAGGACAGAGGGCTCTAGGAACAGTGCTCTTAAGGGAAAATAACAATTGGAAGTGTTTGAGCATTTGGGAAAATTATTGTCTAGACATTTCACAGCTCTGTTAAAGCATTTTGGGAAAAATAAAGGTACACAAATAATTAAACATCTTAAAAAGAGGCAATTGTTAACTTCAGAGAAAACATAAGATTATACAAGAATGAAAACATCACAGTGAAGTATTTGGCTTAGCAGTGAATAATACTTAGTCAAAATAAGGTAAATATTGATTATGGATTTAACCCAAAACTATATAGTTACGTTGGGAGGATGAATTAAAGGGAAATTAGGCCAGGTGTGGTGGTTCACGCCTGTAATCCCAGCACTTTGGGAGGCCAAGGCAGGCGGGTCACCTGAGGTCAGGAGTTCAAGACCAGCCTGACCAACATCGTGAAATCCTGGCTCTACTAAAAATACAAAAATTAGCTGGGCATGGTGGTGGGCACCTGTAAATCCCAGCTACTTGAGAGGCTGAGTCAGGAGAATCACTTGAACCCGGGAGGCAGAGGTTGCAGTGAGGCAAGATTGCGCCACTGCACTCTAGCCTGGGTGACAAAGCAAGACGCCATCTCGAGACGCCGTCTTAAAGAAAAAAGGAAAGTAGAAGGAGTCAGAGGGCTCAGCCACAGAAGAGAAGTCTATAGGTCCTGTGTTACAGCAGCACATCAGGATGATTCCTTGGAAGTATGGAAGTCATGTCATAAATCACATAGAGATTATTCTGAGAGGGAAGGGACCACTGGCAATCATTATTCTGAGACAACAGGTACAAACTGGAATTGATGGACAAACTAGATGTATGGTCACCCAAATTATAGGCATATTATTTTAAACGCAGAGGTAAATGCCAGACGAGACGGGTAATTCAGTTGGAAGTGCCTGTCTCTAGGGAGTGGGATTGGTGTTAGGAGAGAGAGTAAGATAGGAGACTGTTGTTTTTTTAACATGAGTCTATTAGTACTATTTGATTTAAAATAATGCTTATGCATTATATTAAAATAAACTACAGATTAGATTAACATTGCCTAATGCTTTTTGATATAAACCAAAATGTTCCTCTTATGGCAAGAGGCCATATAGAAGGACTCCTGGAATACTTACTTCCTATATTATTTATTTGATTCTTTCCCTAATTTAGGAAAGGTGCCACTGGAGGGAGAATAAGTACTAGGTCCTCTTCATCTCTGAAATAGGGCCTTGGCACAAAGTAGATGCTTATTTGTTATTGTTAATGAATAAAAGCAACATTCAGTAGCATTTTCAAAGGCAGAAAAGCCTTTGAGAAACCAGGTTTATCAGATGATATTTCCAAGTACAGGTGTAGTGGCTTACCAGGCTTACCCTGAGTGGAGTTCATTAGAAGGGGGTCCTGCAGGCAAAGTGAAGCAGGGACACCTTTTTTTGTTTTTACAAAATATAGCTCTAGAGCTTACAGTGTACAATGTTGACTCTCTTGCAGAGATTTCTTTCTTTCTTTCTTTCTTTTTTGAGATGGAGTTTCGCTTTTGTTGCCCAGGCTGGAGTGCAATGGAGCGATCTTGGCTCACTGCAACCTCCACCTCCCGGAATTCAGACGATTCTCCTGCCTCAGCCTTCCTGAGTAGCTGGGATTATAGGCATGTGCCACCACACCTGGCTCATTTTGTATTTTTAGTAGAGATGGGGTTTCTCCATCTTGGTCAGGCTGGTCTTGAACTTTAGACCTCAGATGATCCTCCCGCCTCGGCCTCCCAAAGTGCTGGGATTACAGACATGAGCCACCACGCCCGGCCCGAGATTTCTTTAAGACAGTGGTACCTAAAGCAATAATAACTGAACATTCAGAAATCATAGCCTGTAATGTGTGCCTTTATGGATAATGGTATGTTTTTTACTGCTGACTTGATGCTCATTAGTTTGTAACTTCCCTAAATTTTTATTCTCAAAGAAAATTTTAAGCCAACCATGATGACTCATGCCTATAAATCCAATGACTTGGGAACTTGAGATGGGAGGATTGCTTGAAGCCAGGAGTTCAAGACTAGCCTGGGCAACATAGACCCTGTCTCTGAAATTTTTTTTGAAAGATTAGTCAAGTGTGGTGACATGCACTTGTAGTCCCAGCTGCTTGGGAAACTGTGGCAGGAGGAGCACTTGAGCCCAGGGGTTTGAGGCTACAGTGAGCTATGATGCCACTATTGTACTTCAGCCTGGGCAATAGGGCAAGACTCTGTTTCTTAACAAAAAAAAAATTTTGTTGTTATTTGAGCAACAAGATGAAGTCATGAAGTCTTGAAGAAAGAAAGAACTGGAAGCATTTTCTTTTGGAAAACATTTTTATAACCTAATGTCCTATCGTTTTGAGGAGGGCTTGGATCAGTGATGACCACCACAGGGTGAACAACTTGTTCAGAGTATTTGCAGTGAAATAGGACCAATAGACTGTGAAATTGCAGCTTATTGTATATTAACATGTGTCCTCTAAATTGAAGTTATAATGGAAAAAAATGGGGAGAGAAAGAAAAAAAAAGAATGGAAGCAAAACAGAAACAAGAAAGAAAAGAAGGCAATAACTCAGCAGATCTAGCTATTGGAAACCCAGTTGAACATAGGTTAAATCTCTAACCTTAGGGTTTTGGGGTTTTCTTAGCCTCTTCATTTAGAGCACCCCTAAACTTAGGTTTCTTTTTTTATTTTTTATTTAAGTAGAATTATCTGCCAAAACAGACACAAGAAATACCAAAACCAGTCTTCTTAATTTGAAACCATTTTCCCTTCAATGCTTAAGAGAAAACTTAAATCAACTTCATTTTTCTTAGTAGAGTTATTTTGCAAAACTTTTCTTGACCCCCAAGTTCAACCCCTAATATACCAAATTCCAGCCAGGTGCTTCTTCCATGCACCCTCTGTCACAGTCTTTATCACAATTACATATTAGCAATTGTTTACTTGCCAGAATTTTTCCTGAATAGCAAGCTCTGGGAAGGAGCCATTCTATTTTGTTCATCATTGAATGCCCTAGGCTCAGTATTTGGGCATAGTGATGCTCAATCAATATTTACTGAATAAATGAATTGTACTTTTCTTTCTTTTTATTTTATTTTATTTTTATTTATTTATTTATTTATTTTTTGAGGCTGAGTCTTGCTCTGTCGCCCAGGCTGGAGTGCAGTGGCCAGATCTCAGCTCACGGCAAGCTCCGCCTCCCGGGTTCCCGCCATTCTCCTGCCTCAGCCTCCCGAGTAGCTGGGACTACAGGTGCCCGCCACCTCGCCCGGCTAGTTTTTTGTATTTTTAGTAGAGACGGGGTTTCACTGTGTTCGCCAGGATGGTCTCGATCTCCTGACCTTGTGATCCGCCCGTCTCGGCCTCCCAAAGTGCTGGGATTACAGGCTTGAGCCACCGCGCCCGGCCTATTTTATTTTATTTTACTTTTTAAATAGAGACAAGGTCTCACTCTGCTGCCTAGGCTGGAGTACAGTAGCATGATCATAGCTCACTGCAGCCTTGACACTCCTGGGCTCAAGTGATGCTCCCACTTCAGCCTTTGGAATAGCGGTGAGTACAGGCATGCACCACCATGCCCACTAATTTGTTTGGTTTTTTTTGGTAGAGACAGGGTCTAGCTATGTTGACCAGGCTGGTCTTGAACTCCAGGCCTCAAGCACTTCTCTCCCTTAGCCTCCCAAAGTGCTGGGATTACAGATGTGTGCTACCATGCTTGGCCCTATTCTTTTTTACTTTATATCGACAGGAACCTGTCTGGAAACAATGTGCACTCATTGAAAACTTGACTCCAACAGTAAATTCTGAATTTAGAAACTGGTCAAAGCTCTCTAGCCCAAAGGGAATAAGACAACGGGCCTTGTGATAGCTTACAGGCAACAGAGACCTTACGGCAGGTCTCAAGAGCAGCTACAGAGGGCCTGGGGCCAATTAGACAAAGGAAAAACCTGGGATTCCCATCAGGCTTTGACACTTCTCTCTCTTTTTAGTGACTGTTAGCTCATTCCCTAGCCTGTGAAGCAACGCAGGGGAAGTATAAATTATGGCAAGAAACCATACTCCATCTTTCACCTGGCAACAGGCTTAGTACATCTGGCTTATTTCTGAGCTGTTTTGTGCTGCCTGCATATTGTGATCTCTCTTGTTTTGAACTGTAATAACTCTGAGAGCTTTTCTTTCTCTTTGGAAACAGTATGGTAGCATGTAAACTAGGCACCGTATTTAATTTACTGGGAATGAAAGTTGTGCCCACAGAGGAAAGGAGTGAAAAGAAGTTAAGCGATGCTCTGGACCAGGGACAAAGTCCTTATTATTCCATAATGCCACCCAGTCCCAGTGAAGCTGATAATTCTCACCACTAATAGTGGACATGAACATTATAGAGCTATATTTTATTATTTATTTTGAATTTTGTTTTTGCAGTGGGGATAGACTTGTACCAGTTAAATAGTGTTCTCTTTTCGAATTCCCTTGTGATACTTGGCATGCATCTGAGAGGCAGTCGTTCCCAACCATGGGATAGAAAATGAGTTATCAGCACCTACATGCATTGAGTACCCCTCTCAGCTTCTGTCATTCATTCATTCATTCAACAAATATTCATTGAGCACCTATTATGGGGCCAGGCATTATTCTAAGTGCTAGGGAAACAACAGTATGTAAAGTAGACATGATGTTCTGGTTGCAGAAGATAGACAAAACACATAATAAATAAGTAAATTATACATGTTCACAGGTGATTAGTGGTATACAAAAGGAAAATCAGGGTAATGGGCATGAAGAGTGTCAGTGGGCAAGGTGGGGAATTGCAGTTTTACTTATTAGTTATTATTTTTTGATGGTGTCTTGGTCTGTTGCCCAGGCTGGAGTGCAGTGGTACGATCTCTGCTCACTGCAACCTCCACCTCCCAGGTTCAAGCGATTCTCATGCCTCAAACTCCTGATAGCTGGGACTATAGGCGCTCGCCACCACACCCGGCTAATTTTTGTATTTTTAGTAGAGATCGGATTTCACCATGTTGGCCAGGCTGCTCTTGAACCCCTGACCTCCAGTGATCTGTTCGCTTCGGCCTTCCAAAGTGCTGAGGATTAAAGGCGTGAGCCACTACGCCCAGCCAGGAATTACAATTTTAAACGAGCAAGCCGATGTAGGCCTTACTGAAAGCTGACATTTGAGCAAAGGCTTGAAAGTGATAAGGAAGTCAATTCTGCCGGTATCTGGAAGAAGAGATTCCAGCCAGATAGTGACCCCAAGGTGGAACCAGGGCCAACATGTCTGAGGAACAACAAGGAGGCTGTGTGGCTCGAGTAGAGAGAGCAAGGGGAGAATAGGAGAGGACATCAGCAAAGTGATGAAGGCTCAGATGGTACTGAGGCATGGAAGCCCTTCTCAGGGCTTTTTCTGAAGGTGAAATGGAGAGCCCTGGAAGTCTGTGGGCAGAGGAGTGACCTGATCTGATGTATGTTTCAAAGTCTGGCCACTGCAGTGAGAATGATCCCTAAGGCGTATGGCAGAGATGTCCAGCAGACTGCCAAAATCCACCCCCCTTCCTCCACAGTGGGGAGTTGTCAGTGGAAGCAGCTGGCCAACCAGGAACCACATTTCCTGTCCTCTGCATGCAGGTGTGGTCATGTGACTAGAAGACAGTAGAGTGGCCATTGGCTGAGAAAGGAATGAGTATGTGGTGGAGATCTGGTTTGCAGACCTGAACCCAGCCCAGACTGTTACATAAGAAAGGAATAAACTTCTTGTTCCTGAAACTACTGAGATTTGGAGGTACTTTCGTTGTAGAAATCTAGCCTACCCTAACTAAGACAAAGGCCAAGAGTGAAATTTAGAAGATCAATGGGGAGGCTGTTGCAATAGCCTAGATAAGAAATGGTGGTGGCTAGAAAAAGGCATTAGCAGTGGAGTTAGCACAAAATAAAGAGGTTGGACCATGAATATAGTTTGAAGGTAGAGCCCACACACTTTCAAGACAAAAAAAGGAGAGCTGTTTGATTTCATGGTTTTTGTGCTGATACCTTATAAGGTTGAGGAAGTCAGGTGATGGAACAGGCTTGAAGGGGTCTACTTGGAGTAAGGTTTGGATTGTGTGCTTTTAAAAAATCTTATAAAGAGGCTGGGCACGGTGGCTCACACCTGTAATCCCAGCACTTTGGGAGGCCAAGGCAGGCAGATCACAAGGTCAGGAGATCGAGATCATCCTGGCTATTACGGTGAAACCTCGTCTCTACTAAAAATACAAAAAAATTAGCCAGGCACGGTGGCAGGCACCTGTAGTCCCAGCTACTCAGGAGGCTGAGGCAGGAGAATGACATCAACCCAGGAGGCGGAGCTTGCAGTGAGCCGAGATCACACCACTGCACTCCAGCCTGGGCAACAGAGCAAAACTCCATCTCAAAAAAACAAAACAAAACAAAAAACTTATAAAGAAATGAGTTTTAATTGGCTAACATTTCTGCAGGCTGTACAAGAAGCATGGCACTGGCATCTGCTCAGCTTCTGGGGAGGCCTCAGGAAGCTTCTAGTCATGGCAGAAGGTGAAGGGGGAGTGGGTGTCTCACATGAGCAGAACAGGAGCAAGAGTGGGATGTGTTAAATTTGAGATGTTAATTCATCTCCAAGTGAAGATGTTGAATAGATACATGGATATATACATTTGAACTTTAGGAAGATGTCTTCCCAGGGATGCTAATTTGGAGTCAGTAATGCAAGAATTATATTTAAAATCATGGAATTAGATTGGGACTACTGTAGGGATGAGTAAAGTTACAAAATAGGTCAAAAGATCGAGGCCTAGATGACTTCATCTGTAAGAGGTTGGGGGCCTGGCGCGGTGGCTCACACCTGTAATCCCAGCACTTTGGGGAGGCCGAGGTGGGCAGATCACAAGGTCAGGAGATCGAGACCATCCTGGCTAACACAGTGAAACCCTGTCTCTACTAAAAATACAAAAAACTAGCTGGGCGTGGTAGCAGGCACCTGTAGTCCCAGTTACTTGGGAGGCTGAGGCAGGAGAATTGTGTGAACCCGGGAGGTGGAGCTTGCAGTGAGCTGAGACCACACCACTGTACTCCAGCCTAGGCGACAGAGTGAGATTCCGTTTCAAAAAACAAAAAAAAAGAGGTTGGGAAAATAGGGAGAAACCAGAAAAAGAGACTGAATGGGAGCAACCAGTCAGAAAGAATGAAAACCAAGAGAGTAGTGTTCTGGGAAACACTGACCTGTTATACTTAGATCTTCAGACCTCCATGCTGCATACCAGGGCCGACAGCCCAGAGGAAGACTGGAATGGTTCTTTGCCTTTTAGAAGCAGGAGAAATACATATAAACTAGAGACATTATGATGAGAGCAACCCTGGATACATAGCAGAGGCCCAGGAAAGAGATTTTATAGCTGAGAATACCCTGGCAGCAGCAGTGGTAAGTTGGGAAATATTTGGATTCCATTTTTTGATAGGGAGGAGAGAGATATATTTTTTGAGCAATGGTGATAATCATTTCTATTTTAGAGAAGGAACTGGGCTGGGTGCAGTGGCTTATGCCTATAATCCCAGCACTTTGGGAGGCTCAGGCAGGCAGACTGCTTGAGCTCAGGAGTTTGAGACCAGCCTGAGTAACATGGCAAAACCCCGTCTCTACAAAAAAATTAGCCAGGTGTGGTGGTGCATGCCTATGGTCCCAACTACTTGGTGGACTGAGTTGGAAGGATTGCTTGAGCCTGGGAGGTGGAGATTGCAGTGAGCTGAGATTGTGCCACTGCACTCCAGCCTGGGTGACAGAGTAAGACCCCATCTCAAAATAAAATAAAGAATAGAGAAGGAACTGGTGACAGGAAGGGGGTTAGATTTGGGGGAGAACATAAAAACTTTGTAGGTATTTACAAGACCAGTAAACCAAGCTGGAGATGAGTCAGTCCTCTTAAGTGGCCTTGGGATCAGTGCCTCAGTGACTTTAATCAAGCTGGGCTCAAGGGGCTGACTCTGAGTACAAACTTTCCCTTCAAACCTGGTCCTTTACTTGTGTCTTCAGTCTCAGCAAGGACATCATTATCTACTCAGTTGCTCATGCCAGAATCTGCTAGTTGTTTTTAACACCTTCCTCCCCTTCACCCCATGTTCAGTCATTCACCAATTGCTGATGATTTTGGCCTCCTAAATATCTCTCAAATTTGTCTACTCCCCTCCACAGCTGATATGGTTTGGCTCCATGTCCCTACCCAAATCTCATCTTGAATTGTAATCCCCACATGTTGAGGGAGGGACTTGTAATCCCACACGTCAAGAGAGGGAGGTGATGGGGCAATTTCCCTCATGCTGTTCTTGTGATAGTGAATGAGTTCTCATGAGATCTGATGGTTTTATAAGTGTTTGGAAGTTCCTCCCTTACTTCTCTCTTTCCTGCCATATTGTAAAGAAGGTGCTTGCTTCCCCTTTGCTTTCTGCCATGATTGTAAGTTTCCCAAGGCCTCCCCTGCCATGTGGAACTATGAGTCATTTAAACCCCTTTCCTGCATAAATTACCCAATCTCAGGTATTTCTTTTTTTTTTTTTTTTTTTTTTTCTGAGACGGAGTCTTGCTCTGTCGCCCAGGCTGGAGTGCAGTGGCCAGATCTCAGCTCACTGCAAGCTCTGCCTCCCGGGTTCACGCCATTCTCCTGCCTCAGCCTCCCGAGTAGCTGGGACTACAGGCGCCCGCCACCTCGCCCAGCTAGTTTTTTTGTATTTTTTAGTAGAGACGGGGTTTCACTGTGTTAGCCAGGATGGTCTCGATCTCCTGACCTCGTGATCCACCCGTCTCGGCCTCCCAAAGTGCTGGGATTACAGGCTTGAGCCACCGCGCCCGGCCTCAGGTATTTCTTTATAGCACTGTGAAAACGGACGAATACAACTGCTCTACTCACCTAAGCCACTCCAATAGGTTCCTGACTGGCCTCTTCAAAATGGTCCCTGAAGGTCTCCTCTATTCATAGACCACAATGGAGGCAGGGGGAGCTTTTAAAATAGAAACCTTATCGCCTCATTTCCATATTTTCCCTTTCTCCTGGATTAAAATGCTGAGGCTGACCTTCAAGGCTCTGCACGTTCTGATTTCTACATACTTCCCCAAGCTGTGCACAAAGAAACATCATTTGCTGAATGAATGAATAAACCAGTAGACTAAGACACAGCCTCACTTTGGGTAAGTCACATAAATATTCTAAGCCTCATTTTCCTCATTTGTAAAATGAAAATTATTATTTTCCTCACTGAGATTTGCTAAGTTAAACAGTAAGCTACCACATTAATAAAATATGAGTGTTTAGCATTGCATACTATAATTGATCATTGCAAATATGCCAAATCAGCACTTAGCACGTAACCTGATAAATGCACCCAATACATGTTGTATTGTTCATGATAAATCAGCACTTTGGGGTTCTAATGATCTTAGGTGACTTTTTGTTTCTATCAAATTACCTCCAAAATTCCATACCACCTCATTCGATGCTGAACAGACAGCTGCACATGGTTATTTTCAGCATTGTATTGCTGTTCAAAAAATCTTTGTCTCCAATGCTTATGAAATCCAGTTTAAATTCCTGTTTTGCATTCACATTTCCAATTTTGTTCAACATACATCCTATGATCCTGAGAAAATCAATCTCAAACAAAATTTACAGGGTTTCTACAAAATTCCAGGAGCTGTGTTAACTGCTGGATATTTAAATTTAACCACTGAAGCCTTGTATGATGTAGTTTCACCACTGAAGTGCTATTTCATTTAAAGAAACAGAGTCTAAGTAGGCCAAAATATCATAAAAAAGGAATTTCACTCTTTACTAAAGTCTCTCAAAGGATATCAACAGGAATCGTGGCCCTAGAAACACAGCCCAGCACCTGTGGCAGCCATGGAGATGCACTGCTAAGATCTCCCTTTGAGAGGTGAAGTCGGCTGGACTTCCTGGGTCGAGTGGGGACTTGGAGAACTTTTCTTACAAGAGGTTTGTAAAATGCACCAATCGGCACTCTGTAACTAGCTAGAGTTTTGTAAAATGCACCAATCAGTGCTCTGTAAAAACACACCAATCAGCGCTCTGTAGCTAGCTAGAGGTTTGTAAAATGGACCAATCAGCACTCTGTAAAATGGACCAATTAGCAGGACATGGGCGGGGACAAATAAGGGAATAAAAGCTGGCTACCCTAGCCTGCAGCAGCAACCTGCTCAGGTCCCCTTCCATGCTGCGGAAGTTTGTTCTTTTGCTCTTCACAATAAATCTTGCTGCTGCTCACTCTAGGTCCGTGCCACCTTTAAGAGCTGTAACGCTCACTGTGAAGGTCCATGGCTTCATTCTTGAAGTCAGCAAAACCAGGAACCCACTGGAAGGAACCAACTCCAGACACATCTTGATCTAAATCCATCTATCCATCTATGTTTGTATGTATGTATGTATCTATCTATCTATCTATCTTGATCCAAATAAGATTGCTATTGTAAAACAACTAAAATGAACTTAATAACCACATACCATCTGTCTTTGATATCATCTTTAAAAATCACACTTAACTTTTTAGGAAGAGAATAATATATGCACTACTGTTTTATGTAACAATTTTTAGGAATATAAGCACTTTTTCTATGGTTGAACTCATTCATAAGAAGTATTTAAGCTTGTTTTGAAATAAGAATACCTGGCCAGGCGCGGTGGCTCAAGCCTGTAATCCCAGCACTTTGGGAGGCCGAGACGGGCGGATCACGAGGTCAGGAGATCGAGACCATCCTGGCTAACATGGTGAAACCTCGTCTTTACTGAAAAATACAAAAACTAGCCGGGCGAGGTGGCGGGCGCCTGTAGTCCCAGCTACTTGGGAGGCTGAGGCAGGAGAATGGCGTAAATCCGGGAGGCGGAGCTTGCAGTGAGCTGAGATCCGGCCACTGCACTCCAGTCCGGGCGACAGAGCGAGACTCCGCCTCAAAAAAAAAAAAAAAAAAGAAATAATAATACACATGTAAACTAACAATATATTATATAGTAATATAATATATAGAAGTTGTAAAGAGAAAAATACAAATTAATGAACTCTATTTCCTGCCTCCTTCCCAAATATATTTTAGTTGATTTTAGTTGGAATCAGCCCAATTACTAATGAGGTTGAACATCTTTTTATATGTTTATTGTCTATATTGTTTCTTCTCTATAAAATACTAATTCCTGTCTTTCCCTATTTTCCTATGAGGTTATCATTTCTTATTGACTTAAGTTTTTGTGTGTCTGTCTGTGTGTGTGTTTTAAACGTATTCTGGGTTATACTGCTTTGTTGTTAAATACATCACAAATACTTCTCTGATATGTGTCCTGTCTTTTTACATTTTTAGGGCATCCTCCAAGTTTTCCTGGGGATATTAGAAGAGGGAAGTTAGAAGGATGAACTATATAGCTCCTGTTCCTGTAGTTGGTCTCAGGGTCACACTTCATACTCATCCTCTTTTTCCCCATTATCCATTCTAAATCCCCACCCCTCAACTTCAGCTATCACCTCATCAAGGCATGGTGGATTACATGGTGGTGTTTCCCAAACCTTCATTGCAAAGGGTCTGAGCGCTTGGTTTATCGTATCTTTCTCAGGCTGGGGTTGCTATAAATGTCCACAGTTACAACTGGGCAAGGGAATAGCAGGAGGTGTCCAAGTGGATTATTTGTGTTCATCACATACTCCTCTCTGCCTGCATTGTGTAAAATCAGCCTGACCTTCTCTTGCTACTGGGAGTCAATTGACCCTGACTAGGTGGGGACTCCTTTTCTTGCCTGCTGCCCACTGAACACAAATACTTCCAAGTGAGCTGGCAGCAGCCATAGCTTGCATTTCAGTGGGAGCCTTACCAAGTCCCCCTGCACAGGGATCCCCTTTTGGGAGCAAGGACTTCCAACCCTGCAAAGCCCAGAATTGTGGGCACAGGAAGCACATAATCCCACAGTGGGTCAATTAAGATTGATGGTAATTGGGACTACTTTTGCTTTCACCCTTGGTTCCCAGACACATGTATTTTTCCTTGAGAGGACACACTGCCATGGAGTTCTCTATTTAAAACATGCAGGACAGGATAGCATCTATCCCTGCAGAGTATGACCTCTGAGCATTCCAGCTGATCCTTCTGTAGGCTGTTGCAGTCTTTCATGAAGCAGCTCCTTCTGGATTGTGCCAGAAGTATGTGATGTATATGGATGGATGTGTGTGATCCCACTCCCATACCTCCTGTACTGTGTAGTAAGAGCCCTGGTCAGATGCTCTTTGTGTGGGATCCCAGAGCACCAATGTTGAAATCCTTAGCAATTAGGTTAACCACCTTGTGCCAAGGATTATTGTGCCTGATGTTTCCCTCATGACTGGGTCCTCCTTGCCAGCTGGGTGGTGTATGAACCAGTCCCAAGCACCATCTTACCGACTGTTGTCTTGGACCATTCTCGGTACCACTTGTGTTAGTTTGCATCCTCTAAGGAGCAGACACCAAGGTGGGATTTGATATGCAACAGACATTCAAAATGCCTATGAAGGATAAAGGAGGAGAGAGCAGTAAGAGGCAGAAGAGCCTTCAGACCATTTGCAGGTCTAATATCTGGGAAAGGAGAGAAGGAAGGAAGATAGAGAGAGCCTTAGCCTCAGTGCACTCCTCTGGCACCCCTACTTAGGCCATTCACTGGCTGAGTGCAACCCAGAGTAAGCTTGGCCTCAGTGTGAACACTGTGTTGAATCCCACATGGCAGCCAGAGGCTGTCAGTCAACTCTGTTCCCCACAGCAGCTTCTGCTGAAGGTGTGTCCAGAGTTGGTTCCTTCCAGTGGGCTCGTGATCTCGCTGACTTCAAGAGTGAAGCCACAGACCTTCATAGGGAGTGTTACAGCTCTTAAAGGTGGCACGGACCCAAAGAGTGAGCAGCAGCAAGACTTACTATGAAGAGTGAAAGAACAAAGCTTCCACAAAGTGGAAAGGGACTCGAATGTGTTGCCACTGCTGGCTAGGGTGGCCAGTTTTTATTCCCTTGTTTGTCCCCGCCCATGTCTTGCTGATTGGTCCATTCTACAGAGTGCTGATTGGTCCATTTTACAGAGCACTGATTGGTCCATTTTACAGTGTGCTGATTGGTCCATTTTACAAACCTCTAGCTAGCTACAGAGCACTGATTGGTGCATTTACAGAGCACTGATTGGAGCATTTTACAAACCTCTTGTAAGAAAAATTCTCCAAGTCCCCTCTTCAAGGAGAACTAAAACCACTGCTCAAGGAAATAAAAGAGAACACAAACAAATGGAAGAATATTCCATGCTCACGAATAGGAAGAATCAATATCATGAAAATGGCCGTACTGACCAAAGTAATTTATAGATTCAATGCCATCCCCATCAAGCTACCAATGACGTTCTTCACAGAATTGGGAAAAACTACTTTAAAGTTCATATGGAACCAAAAAAGAGCCCACATTGCCAAGACAATCCTAAGCAAAAAGAACAAAGCTGGAGGCATCATGCTACCTGATTTCAAACTATACTACAAGGCTACAGTAACTAAAACAGCGTGGTACTGGTACCAAAACAGATATATAGACCAATGGAACAGAACAGAGGCCTCAGAAAAAAGACCACAACCTACAACTGTCTTATCTTTGACAAACCTGACAAAAACAAGAAATGGGGAAAGGATTCCCTATTTAATAAATGATGCTGAGAAAACTGGCTAGCCATATGTAGAAAGCTGAAACTGGATTCCTTCCTTACAACTTATACAAATATTAATTCAAGATGGATTAAAGACTTAAATGTTAGACCTAAAACCATAAAAACCCTAGAAGAAAACCTAGACAAAACCATTCAGGACATAGGCATGGGCAAGGACTTCATGACTAAAACACCAAAAGCAATGGCAACAAAAGCCAAAATAGACAAATGGGATCTAATTAAACTAAAGAGCTTCTGCACAGCAAAAGAAACTACCATCAGAGTGAACAGGCAACCTACAGAATGGGAGAAAATTTTTGCAATCTACCCATCTGACAAAGGGCTAATATCCAGAATCTACAAAGAACTCCAACAAATTTACAAGAAAAAAAAACCCCATCAAAAAGTGGACAAAGGATATGAACAGACACTTCTCAAAAGAAGACATCTATGCGGTCAACAGACACATGGAAAAATGCTCATCATCACTGGTCATCAGAGAAATGCAAATCAAAACCACAATGAGATATCATCTCACACCAGTTAGAATGGCAATCATCAAAAAGTCAGGAAACAACAGATGCAGGAGAGGATGTGGAGAAATAGGAACGCTTTTACACTGTTGGTGGGAGTGTAAATTAGTTCAACCATTGTGGAAGACAGTGTGGCAATTCCTCAAGGATCTAGAACTAGAATTACCATTTGACCCAGCAATCCCATTACTTGGTATATACCCAAAGGATTATAAATCATGCTACTATAAAGACACATGCACACGTATGTTTACTGTGGCACTATTCACAATAGCAAAGACTTGGAACCAACCCAAATGTCCATCAATGATAGACTGGATTAAGAAAACGTGGCACATATACACCATGGAATATTATGCAGCCATAAAAAAGGATGAGTTCATGTCCTTTGCAGGGACATGGATTAAGCTGGAAACCATCATTCTCAGCAAATTATCACAAGGACAGAAAACCAAACACCGCATGTTCTCACTTACAGGTGGGAATTAAACAATGAGATCACTTGGACACAGGGCGGGGAACATCACATACCAGGGCCTGTTGTGGGGAAGGGGGCTGGGGGAGGGATAGCATTAGGAGAAATACCTAATGTAAATGATGAGTCAATGGGTGCAGCAAACCAACATGGCACATGTATACCTATGCATCAAACCTGCACGTTGTGCACATGTACCCTAGAACTTAAAGTATAATAATAAAAATAAATAAATACATAAATAAGTCCCCACTCAACCCAGGAAGTCCAGCTGACTTCACCTCTCAAAAGGACACTGGTGAAGTTACCCTTGGTTTTCCTGTTTATTTTTATTTTTTTATTTTTATTTTTTTAAATTTTTTTTTTTGAGAGGGAGTCTTGCTCTGTTGCCCAGGCTGGAGTGCAGTGGCCGGATCTCAGCTCACTGCAAGCTCCGCCTCCCGGATTTACACCATTTTCCTGCCTCAGCCTCCCGAGTAGCTGGCACTACAGGCGCCGGCCACCTCGCCCGGCTAGTTTTTTGTATTTTTTTAGTAGAGATGGGGTTTCACCGTGTTAGCCAGGATGGTCTCGATCTCCTGACCTCGTGATCCGCCCTTCTCGTCCTCCCAAAGTGCTGGGATTACAGGCTTGAGCCACTGCGTCCACCCTTTCCTGTTTGTTTTTAAAAGCAGACTATTTTTTAGAGCATTTTTAGGCTCTCAGAAATATTGAGCAAGAGGTAAATAGACTTCCAATATGCATTCCTGCCCACATATATGCATAGCCTTCCCAACTGTCAACATCCCATAGCACAGGGGTACATTTATTACAATTGGTGAACCTACATTGACACATCAATATCGTCCTGAAGCCATCCTTTTGTAGTTAATAAGCATGATGATTCAGTGTTCACGTGCATGTGTGGGATGTGCCGCCCCCAAACCTTGTTAAGACATTGGCACATTACCCGTCTGACATGAAGAAATATACATAGCACTCAAAATCCATAATTAACATTAGAGTTCCCCTTGGTTTTGTACATTCTAAGGGCTTGGACAAATGTATAATGACATGTATTCACCGTTATAGAATCATTACAGAGTAGATTCACTACCCTAAAAATCCTCTGCTCTGCCTATTCATCCCTCCCTCTCTCCTAACCCCTGGCAACCACTGATCTTTTTGCTATCTTCATAGTTTTGCCTTTTCCAGAATGTCATATAGTTGGAATCATACAATATTTAGTCTTTTCAGACTGGTTTCTTTCACTTAGTGAGAGGCATTTGAAGTTCCTCCATGTCCTCTCATGGCTTGATGGCTCGTTTTTCTTTAGCACTGAATAATATTCCATTGTCCGGATGTACCACAGTTTATGTATTCATTCATCTACTGAAGGACATCTTGGTTATTTCTAAGTTTTGGCAATTATGAACAAAGCTGCTATAAACATCCATGTGTGGTTTTTGTGTGGACATAATTTTTCAACTCCTTTGGGTAAATACCAAAGAGTTGGATAGTATAGTCAGAGTATGTTTAGCCTTGTAAGAACCTTGGCATATTTTTTAAACAGACAGCTGGATTTCTCCCCTTTGGCCAAGAATCCTACATTGGAGCACTTGAAAAGGCATCAGTGACACTTCATAATCAGCCCGCCCATGCTTGATGGCAACCATTATAGGCATTCAGAATTATGTAACCTTTGGTGCAGTGAAGAGGGATGCATCCAAGGATAAGTACACAGACTTCCTGGCACTGGAAATATTCTGTATCTTTTTTTTTTTTTTTTTTTTTTTTGAGACGGAGTCTCGCTCTGTCGCCCAGGCTGGAGTGCAGTGGCCGGATCTCAGCTCACTGCAAGCTCCGCCTCCCGGGTTCCCGCCATTCTCCTGCCTCAGCCTCCAAGTAGCTGGGACTACAGGCGCCCGCCACCTCGCCCGGCTAGTTTTTTTGTATTTTTTTTAGTAGAGACGGGGTTTCACCGTGTTAGCCAGGATGGTCTCGATCTCCTGACCTCGTGATCCGCCCGTCTCGGCCTCCCAAAGTGCTGGGATTACAGGCTTGAGCCACCGCGCCTGGCCAATATTCTGTATCTTAACCTGCATGAAGGGAACATGAAAATTGGTTTTATTATTCTTTATACCATATATAAATTATGTATTTTGGTATCGATGAGGAAATATATCATAAAAATAAAAAATGTTAAAGGCTCAAATACCAGGTACTGGTGGCTCTGGGATTATACAATAGTAGTTTACAACCTTTGTATGTTTTACCCATATTTTCAAAGCTTAGAACTTTTTGCTGTTCACTTAAACAAGACACTAAATACATCTGCAAGAATCACACTCCTTAAGTGTAATAGGCTGTTACTGAACCAAACTGGGTCAATTTGCCCGTGTGCCATGGAAGGCCAAACACTGAAGCACCAGGCTTTTGTAGAGAGAAGAGTTTATTACAAGCTGCTGAGCAAGGAGACAGGAATCTGCCTCAAATCTGTCTCCCCACGTTGGGGGCTAGGGCAGGTCTTATAGGGAGAGGGTAATGAGGCATGTAGTGATTGGATCTTGCAATGAGGTGATGCTGGGAGCTGTGATCTGACTGGACCTTGCCATGATGTGATGCCAGGGCGTTATCTGATTGGATCCTGCCATGTGGTATCTGCATTTAATTTGGTCTGGGTGTGATCTGATTGGATCATGCCATGTGGTATCTGCATTTAATTTGGTCCCCATATTCCTTGGTCCGAGCGCTTAGTTTCCACCTGTGGTTGCACACGTGGTTCACCTGGGGATAATCAGGTTATATAACTTGCACCCATGGCAACTGAAAACCAACTCACCATTTTATTACACAAAGTTCAACCAGATTGGGTTGGTTCTGCCGTTACAGCTTCACAGAATCTGCAAAAGCATCCACAGTAATCACTCTGTTTTCCAAGTCACCCTTTAGCACCCACTGGGTAGTGTTTGACAGAGGTGTCTACCTGACCAGATTTATGCTTCGGTCAAATCTGGATCCTCCTGGAGGACCAGCTCACCCCGCAGTGAACCTCTTCCTCTGCACCAAGTTCTGCTCTCACCTCCTGTGCCCGTGGCTTCTCAGCCCCATCTGACACATCACTGTGGTGATAGGAAAAATACATTTTACACGTGAGTCAGAATGTCCATATGCCCTGGGAAGTGTTGATGGCACACTGGCTGGAAGCCACTGGCTCATAAACTCATGAGTCACTGCAACAGCTCTGTGCAGAAAAGTCCGCAGCGTGGGAATGGTGAGGAGAATCTGCTTGAGTGGTATTGCTTAAGCTGGAATTCTGGCTTTGCCATTTACTGAGTGGGTGACCTTGGGCAAGATACTTGACTATGCTTTCGTTTTCTTTTCTATAGAGTGGTAATAATGTTAGCATACCTACTTCATTGGGTTGTTATGAAAATTAAATGATTTGGTATATGTAAAATGCTTAGAAGGTACCTGGTACCTGATGCTATATGAGTGTTCAATTTTTTGTTTGTTTGTTTGTTTGTTTCTATGGCATTAGAGTAGCTCCATTTAAGTCCAAATGGCAAATGGGATGGGGTCAGAGTTGGGGAGAGGGCAAATCTGCTTTTTGCTTTTCTAAGCCTTGAAGCTGTAATAAAGAACCAGACTCTATTTTGACTGCTGACAGCTCTGGAGCTGCCCCTCTTCCTCTTCCCCTTTTGCTCCACATCTGAGCAAGCTGATAAGAAAGCCCACATTCCCCTCTCTTGGTTCCCATAGGAAGCTCAACCCACACAGGCCTCTTCTCTTATGCAGGAACCTCTAACCCAGCCCACTCCTTAACTACAATAAAGGCCAAGACTGCTCTCCCCTCCTGGCTTTCCCTCAAGATCCATTTTCAGACCTTCTTGGGAGCCAACTGTGCTCTCCCCAGCAAGCCTTATTATGTAAGAAGTAAACCTCCTCATACCCTTTTGCTTCCTGCATAGTCAGGATATCCAAAAAAATGTTTGGTGTGTGTGTGGGGTGTACCACCTCCGTGTGGTGACCACAGCAGAGAGGCATGGGGCCGGGAGACGGCGGGGGGAGGGGGGGGCGGGGGCGGGTACAGAAAGCTACTCTTTCTCTTTCCTCACTCCTCACCGTAGGAAATGAATTCCCAGTCTCCAGAGTAAAGATGTCACGATCCATAGCATTGAGGGAAGAGAACTGCATTTCATACTTCCTTTAAGTAAGGTTCTTGCACTGCCATAATGCAATGTCCATGTGGTTACACAAGAGACTACCCAAGAATTTAAGAGTGTAGCGTTTCTTTTGTTTTTATAGAAGCCATTAGGATCTTACTTCTTCATGGAGCTAAAAGGGAATGGAAAATAGAAAATAAAAGAAATATAGCAGATCCTCAAATAATATTCAACATCGTTTCATTATAACATTGATGAGAAAAAAGAAATCAATTCTTGCCAGAACCACTGTCTGTGTGGAGTTTGCACGGACTCTCCCTGTCTGTGTGGGTGTTCTCCAGGCATTACAGTTTCTTCCTACATCTCAAAGATGTGCTAGTTTGGTGAATTGGTGTGTCTAAGTCATCCCAGTCTGAGTGAGTGTGGCTATGAGTGCATCCTATGATGGAATGTCATCTTGTCCAGGGTTGGTTTCCACCTTGTACCATGAACTGCAGGGATAGACTCTGGCCACCCTTGGTCCTGAACTAGAATGATTGGGTAAATAATTATCTTACTTGTTTTTATTAATCTTCCTTAAATGTATACATAGCTCTCATTTATTTTAATGTTTAATATTAGAAGTGTTTTAGTCTTTATGTAAAAGTTTGGTAGGCTAGGCATGGTGGCTTACACCTGTAATTCCAGCACTTTGGGAGACCAAGGTGGGTGGATCACTTGAGGTCAGGAGTTTGAGACCAGCCTGGCTAACATGGTGAAACCCTATCCCTACTAAAAAATATAAAAATTAGCTGGGCATTGTGGTGTGCACCTGTAGTCCCAGCTCCTTGGGAGACTGAGGTGGCAGAATCACTTGAACTCCTTGAGACTGAGGTGGCAGAATCAGTCTCCTTGGGAGACTGAGGTGGCAGAATCACTTGCAGCTCAGGCAGCGGCTGCAATGAGCCTAGATCACGCCACTGCACTCCAGTCTGGGTGACAGAGTGAGACCCTGTCTCAAACAAAACAAAACAAAACAGTTTAGTGATGTTTTTGTGACCAGAAATATGCCGTAGGAACTTAACTCTTGTTTATATCAACTAGCCTATGGTGCAATTGGTTTTGTTATATGTTGTTTTGCTTAAAGTCACAGTTTCTAAGAACCTATGGATGCCATACTGTGCTCCAACACACTGTAAGGGAAAAGGAGGGAAGAGAGCGAGACAGAGGACTTAACTCATATATTGAGGACCTACTGCTTGCCTGGCTCTGTGTTCTGCCCTCTTGTCATGCAAACAACATAGACAACAGTCTATGGGGTAGAGATTACAATTCCCACTTAACAGATGGGGAAAATGAAACTCAGGCAGGCTAAATAAATTACCTGTGGTAGACAGACTCTAAACTCCCCTGCACCTCCCCTATCCTGCTTTCCAGTGTTCAAATCTTTATGTAAGCCCCTCTCCTTGAGCCTGGATGGGATCTGGGACTTGTTCCCAATCAATAATATATGGCAAAGGTGATAGATGCCACTTCTGGAATTATGTTGTATTATATAAAACTCCATCTTACTAGGAGACTGCTCTAGAGACTCTCCTTGCTGGCTTGATGAAGTGCTTATGTTGGGAAAAGCCAGGTGGCAAGGAACTGCAGGTGGCCTCTAGGAATGACAGGGGACTTATAGGAACTGCAGGCAGCCTGGTTGCTGAGGATGTCCTCCAGGCAGCAAAAAGCTAGGGTCCTCAGTCCTACAGCTACAAGGAAATGACTTCTGCCAATAACCTGAGTAAGCTTAGAAGAGGCCGGGCACAGTGGCTCATGCCTGTAATCCCAGCACTTTGGGAGGCTGAGACGGGCGGATCACCTGAGGTCAGGAATTTGAGACCAGGCTGGCCGACATGGTGAAACCCTGTCTCTACTAAAAATACAAAAATTAGCTGGGCATGGTGGCCACCTGTAATCCTCGCTACTCAGAGGGCTGAGGCAGGAGAATTGCTTGAATGCAGGAGGCGGAGGTTGCAGTGAGCTGAGATCTCACCACTGTACTCCAGCCTGGGCAACAAGAGCGAAACTCTGTCTCAAAAAAAAAAAAAAAACGCTTGGAAGAGCATTCTTCCCCAGTTGAGCCTCCAGATGAGAGCACAGCTTGGCTGCCACCTTGATTGCTGACTTGTGAGACCCTAAGCAGAGAACCCAGCTAAGCTGTGCCTGAACTCCTCACTCAAAAAAGCAATGAGGTAATAAATTATTTTGTTGTAGGCCAGTAACTCTGTGGCAATAGATAGCTAATGCATTACCCAACTCCTGTTTTTAGCATCTCCTAATTTTAATTTTTTAGTGATGTAGAATCCTATATAACAACCTATAAAGTGTTGATGAAAGGCTATAGAACATCTTTGACTGTGGGCCATTTTGGTTTAGCTGCTCTCATAATCTGTCATCTCACTGGAAAACTAGAAACCCTAGAAAATGATCCAAATGTCAGCATTTGTTTATTCTGAAGTACAGTCCAACAATGAGATGGCCACCCATCTTCCTGAAGGAAATTCCAGTCTACTGTGTAATTTTTATCGCAGAGATAAAAGTCATCAGCATCATCCTAGAGGGCAAGATGAAATACTTCCTAAAACCAATTTAGTTTTGTGTTCTGTTTTTGTGTATCTACATGGAGGTATGCATGAATCATCCCCCACTTTGTTCTACCAAATATTTAGAGTTTCTAATTTTCATGCTCACTAGACTTCTGAGCATTTTCCTGCCCCTTCCTTTCTCTCCACCAAGAATCTCCCTCTTCTCATGCAAGAAAATATAACATAAGTTTGGGCTGGTTTGTAAGTGTGACTCACTTCACCATGGTATGACTCATCCTGGGTAAGCTGATCATAAAAGAAAAGCACCTTCCTCAGCAACGTCTGGTCTTCCACCCAAACTACTACAGAGCCTCCTACCTCCCAGGAAGAAAGTCCACCTACCTACATTCCCTGTCATGTGTTAACTGCATTCTCCTGAAAATTCCTGTTATATTCTTTTAAGCCTAACGGTTGGAACTTGAGCGTGCACCAGAACTATCTGGAGGGATTGTTAAAATAGAGGTGACTGGGCTCTGCCCCCAGAACTTCTGATTCTGGAGGGCTGTGGGAAGCCTCAGCATTCGTATGGGTAACAAATTCCCAGGTGATGCTGAAGCTGCTGGTCTAGGAACCACACTGAGAACTACTGTTTTAGGCAATGGTCCTCAACTCTGACTGCACATTAGAACCACATGAGGAGATATTAAACAACATGCATGCCCAGGGCCTCCCAAGACCAAGTAAATGAGAATCTCTTGCAGGAGAGTCTCAGGTACTGGTCTTTTTTGTTTCTTAGAAGCTCCTGAGTTGATTTTTATGTGCTGCTAGGATGAGAACCATTACAATAAGAGGAGCTGATGCCAGAGATGCAAAGGAGGGTGAGATTTAAGGAGAGTGCCTTGACTCAAAATCTCCTCTATAAGTTTTGTATTTTATGTGAAGAATGCATATTTTAATATTTAAGCATCATTTAACATATTTCACAAGCACATTAATATATGTCTCATGTCCCCAGAATCTATTGTTAGTCAAATATTAATGAATTATGATAGCCATAATAATAGGAAACTTTCATTTCTAGTTATTTCAACTGGGTGGCTAGAAATTTAATTACACTATTTTTTATGGTAAGATGAATGTGCTATTTTCTATGAGAGAATAAAAATTTGCAGCATTTGAGCACAGCAAAAACGTAATAAATGGCATGGAAAACATATTCCTTATCAAGAGAATAATTATCAGGAAACCTCAGCTGAGTAAAACTAGAGTTTCTCAGCAAACCTGAGCTGTAAGTTTGTGCTTGGAAACAAACTCTTCAGTTCCTGCAAGTAGGAACTGAAGTAGGAACTGAATTACCCCAAGTAGGAATGATTCAACGGAATCGTCCATATTTTTCTTAAGACACCTGATTTTGAATACAGACTTTGTCTGATTTTATTTTATTTATTTTTATTTTTATTTTTTACTGTTCGGATTGTAAAAATTAAAAGTAGTGCACTGGGTTCTTATTCCGTGAGAACACTCAGTCTCTGTGGAACTCAAGTAATTGTGACCGATTTTCGGGCTAGACTTCAGTCTTTTCAGGTTTCTTTTCCTGCTGTCTAGCACAGCACTTGGCACAGAATAGATGCTCCACAAATATTTACCAATTTAACTGAAAATTGTTGCTCTATTTCAGAAGAACTGAATGTGCTTTTTTTCTTTTTCTTAATTTAATTTTTATTTGTACAAAGTAACAGATGCATATAGTATTAGAAGTCATGGCTTATGACAACAACAAAAAAATCGGCCACTTGTTCCATCTTCCTCACCCTCCAAATTCTGCTTCCCAGACACAAGCACTTTCTGCTGTGTTAGTGTTGTTTCTTCTGATATTTCTATCCACATTTGTGTGTCAAAGTCATCACAAAAGGTTGTCTTGATAAAAACAGATACTATGTTTTGATTAAAAACAACAATAAGCTGAGCTTAATGAAAACTTCTCAGACAATGGGCAACTGTCCAAATGAATCAGTCAAATGAATTCTCTGAGTTGCCTGAGTATTTGGGTTTTATGAAGTTTGTTGCAGTGGAGTTAGTCATGGGGTGGTTGATGCAGGAGTCAGAGTTAGAATCTGGGCAAGAACTGGTGAAGATTTGTAAGCCCAGGTACCCAGGATAACTTGTTTGGTACATAGGTAAGGCTACTTGTTGGAGCAGTCTGTGGTTTTCTCTTTCCAGAGTCTGTGAGTCCAAAAGAGCTGCTAACTAGTTTATCCTGTTTTATTTTTATTTTTTTGGAACATGAGGGTTCTATTTCTACTTCTAGTTCTGTTAATTTTGCTGTACATATTTTGAGTCTATCATTAGATACATGAACATTTAGAAAAGTTCTATGTTCTTGGTGAATTGAGCTCTTTATTATTATGAGATGTTCCTTTTTACCTCTAGAAATGCTTATTATTTTAAGAGACAGTTTATTTAGATGTACTTACATATGTCTGTTTTAGCTGAATACACTTTGCCTGAAGGATTCCCTTTAGTATTCTGTTTAGCATATATCTTCTGGTGACAATATTCTTAGTGTTGGTTTGTTGACAATGTTACTATTTCTTCTTAATTTTGAAAAGATTTTCACTGGGTATGTTATCTTCCTCCAAAAAGGATTACATGTACTTAGGGCCAAGGACTAGGTTAGGGGCGCTGGTAATACAAGTGAATTTGATTTAAGTGAAGGTCTGGGATGACTCAAAGATGACTGGCTTGTTTTAATTCACCTCTCTTCCTAGGGTGCATTGCAACCTAAAGACAGAGGGATGGCCGGGTGCAGTGGCTTATGCCTGTAAGCCCAGCACTTTGGGAAGTTGAGGCGGGCGGATTACCTGAGGTCAGGAATTCAAGACCAGCCTGGCCAACACGGTGAAAATCATTCTCTACAAAAATACAAAAAATTAGCAGTGCATGATGGCGGATGCCTGTAATCCCAGCTACTCAGGAGGCTGGGGCGGAAGAATTGCTTGAAACCGGGAGGTGGAGGTTGCAGTGAGCCGAGATCGTGCCATTGCACTCCAGCCTGGGCAACAGAGCAAGACTCCGTTAAAAAAAGAAAAAGACAGAAGGATTTGCCAGGGCCCCTTTCATTGTTAGACCCTGAACTACAATTGTTGTCTCGCTTACCCCATTAATCTACCAAAAGCTCTGCTCAGCTTCTCTGCCTCCTAACTGCCTTTTTTTTTTGAAATTGGCAGGTGCTTCCAAGAGAAAAGCAGCCAAAAATGCTGGGCTCATCTCTCTAGGTTTCTTCCTTCTTTTGGATTTTGGCCCTATAATCTTTCACTGATTTGAATGCAAGCAGATTTTTTAAAAAATTGTATTCAGCTTTCCTAGCTGCTCTCAGTAGGATGGATAGTTGGAATTATCTTGATCACCATGACTGAGGGCAAAACCGTTGGTACCCTACCCGTATTCTCTTGGCAATACTTTTTCTGTGTATGCTGATCTTATTATGGTTTATTCCATCTCATTGTAGACTGTAGTGAGATGAAAAGTGTGTCCACCCAAAATATCAGTTCCTAATCCCTGGAAACTTTAAATGTTACCTGATAAGGAAAAAAATATATATATATATATTTGCACATGTGATTAAATCAAGGAGCCTGAGATGGGGAAGACTATGCCAGATTACTTGGGTGTGACCTGAATGCCATCCCAAGCATCCTTACAAGAGAGAAACACAGGGAGATTTTGTATACACATGCAGAGGAGAAGGCAATGTGAAGACAGAGGCAAAGGTGAGAGTGATGCGGCCACAAGGCAAGGGAATCTGTCAACCACTGGGTGTTGAGTTGAAACAGTCAAGCAACAGACTCTCCTCTAAATCCTTTGAAGGAGTACAGTCCAGTTGACACCTTGATTTCAGCCCAGTGATACTCTGGCCCCCAGGACTGTGAAAGAAGATATTTTTGTGGTTTTAAGCCACCCAGTTTCTAGTAATTTGTTACTGCAGCCACAGAAAACATACCTAGATTGTTTCCATCAAAGCCATTTTTATATTGTTTTCTTATTTCATTTAATTAAATACCATAAATCACCTGGCAGGTTCAGAGCCTTGAGTCCCTGTCCTTCAGAAACTCACAATCTGCTATCATAAATAATTCTGACCCAACCCAACGATAATAAGCAGTTGCTAAAATTAAAATGAAAAATCAAAGACAATATGGGAGAGGGAGAAGTTAATTTTAACTGAGGGAACCCAGGAAGTCATCTTAGATAGGATGGTATTTAAAGATCTTTTACTGCCTTCTAACTCCTCATACTTCGTGTTTTTATGTAAATTTTCTTCACTCTTTCTCTTTTTCTTTTTTTCTTTTGAGATGGATCTGGCTCTGTCGCCCAGGCTGGCATGCAGTTGTGCGACCTCGGCTCACCACAACCTCTGCCTCGCAAGTTCAAGTGATTCTCCTGCCTCATCCTCCCAAGTAGCTGGGATTACAGGTGTGCGCCACCACACCTGGCTAATTTTATATTTTTAGTAGAGACGGGGTTTCACCATGTTAGCTAGGCTGGTCTGGAATTCCTGACCTCAAGTGATCCACCCACCTCGGCCTCCCAACGTGCTGGGATTACAGGTGTGAGCCATCGTGCCAGGCCTACTTTTTCTCTTGTAATTGTTCATTTAACAAAGGAATGTTGTAAAATAGGGTTTAAGAGCATGTTCTCACGGTTCCATTTCCCCTCCGTTTATTCTTACTATGCTTGACATGGCTTTAGAAAAGCGGACACTCCAAGGGCTCCTGGTAAGACAGCAATGGTGAGACTTCCCTCAGGGAAGTGGTGTCTCCTTCCCACAGGGCTCCCAGGGACTCTGTTGTCTAGCGAAAGAAGGGCAGCTGACAGTATGAAAGGGGCTCTTTTCAGTCGGGGTTTTGTGACAGTTGGGGTCCATGTGTCAGAATGACTGAATTGGGGTGAAAGGGATTACTTTCTCATTTCTTCTCAGAATGCCAAGGTTTACAATCTCTGTAAGGGGAAATAGTATTTTCAAGAGAGCCCACAAGAGGGCAGTATTAAGGAAGGATCAATTTCTATAGGTTCTGGAGAGTGTGAGAGCCAGGGTGTACTCTTGAGCCCATATCCAAAGCACCACAGTCTTCAAAAATGCCATGCTCAGCCTCACAAAAACCCAGATGCTTATGTGCTTTATTTTAGCACGTACCCACCTGATAAGGTAGGGGAAACAACCAAAAGCCATATATGTGTATAAAATTACAACCCTGTGTAGACAGACGCCCTCCCTCATCTGTCTCCCACTTTGGGAGGCTGAGTGAAGAAATGGTCACATAGAACTGCAGCCAGGATTGAACAGGGAGGTTCTAGAAACTTTTCCCTGTACTCTGAGGTAAAAAGTTATGGAGTCCCAATATCAACCAAATACAAAGAATTGGAAATCACATCAGTTCTATAAGCTCAAAGAAGAACACAAATGCCAGAATCTCCTTCTAACAAACAGAGAAAACAAAGGCCAGCAAAAAAGGTGGAAAATTTTATAGGACTCAGTAATCAGAAAAGAAAGATTAAAATGTGAAGATTTAAATAGGCAGTGGGGAAACTGACCATCTCATATATACTGTTGTGAGTTAATGGTTGATACACTTTGGGCCGATTTATCCATATCTATTAAATTTTGTATAAAATGTACAAAAATATGTACAAAATTTAATGCAAGTCTAATTGTAGGGATGTATCCTTCAAAAATACCCACAAAAGTATCCAAAGTCCAAGGATTTGCCTTGAAAATTTTGCTAAAAGATTTAAGGTCCAATAGTCCTTTTCTTCCTATAGAGTAATCTTCCTACAGAATGATTCCTACAGGAATTTCTGAATGTTCAGCCTTTTGCTTCATTAATTCTTGACATTTTAAGTCTGCACAAATCTCTGGTGTTTGCCCAACCCTGGGAATCCTTGAGTGAAACTCTCTCTATTCTGCCCTATCTTACTACTGTCACCTAAATACAGGTCTTGCCACTGTATGTTTTGCTTTATCATAATCCAGGCTTTCTGAAAGATCCATTACTCAGTTTGACTCAGGCTTGTACTCAGTCGTGATGTGGAGTAAAATTGTCGTAAGCCTCTAATACTTAGAGTTAATCTTCACTCAATTTAAATGATGGTTGTATCAGACTGTCAGTTTTAATCATGCTTAATAAGAAATATCGAATGAAAAAAACTATTTATATAAGTAACTTTGCAAAAGTTAAGGATGAGATTAACCATTACCCTCTGTTTGAAAAGGAAGAATAAAGAATATTTACAAAACAATTGCTCTATAGTTTAAGTTAAATATACTTATTCTGTATTTTGCCTTTGTAAAATTGAGTTTCTAAATCTGTTTACAGTAAAGGGCATAGAACTTACCTGTAGTATTGAGAATTGTGAGGTTTTCAAATAAATGTTTTACTTGGGGAGAAAGAAGGCTGTAGATTCTCGTGCAGTTGTAAGAAATAATACAGAGAGACCCCACTGGCCCTTTACACAGTTTCCCCCAGTGGTAAAATCTTGCAAAACTATAGTGTCAGTTATTACAACCAGGATATTAAGGTTGACATAGTCAAGATAAAGAACATTTCTGTCACCACAAAGATCTCTCACGTGGCTTGGTAATATCTACACCCATGTCCCTCCTTACTACTTAACCTTTTGCAACCGTCAATCTGTCCTCCATTTCTACAATTTTGTTATTTCAAGATGTCCTTTCAATGGAATTGATATAAGGCTACAGTGTAAAACCTTTTAGGATTGCCTTTTTTTTTTTCACTCAGAGGAATTATTTGGTGATTCATTTGTTTCTAGTGTGTTTGTAATTGCTTATTGTAACATTTTTATGATGGTTACTTAAAAATATTTGTCAGACAATTCCAACATCTCTGTCATCCTGATCTTGGTGTTGGTGTCTGTCAATTGTCTTTTTTTTTTCTTTGAGAGAGGGCCTAGCTCTGTTGCCCAGGCCGGAGTGCAGTGGCACAATCTTGGCTCACTGCAGTCTTGGCCTTGCCAGGCTCAGGTGATCCTCCCACTTCAGTATGCAGAGTAGCTGGGACTGTGGGCATGTGCCACCATGCCTGGCTAATTGGTGTTTGTGTTTTTATAAGGACAGGGTCTCACTATGTTGCCCCGGCTGGTCTCAAACTTCTGGGCTCAAGTGATCTGCCCGCCTCAGCCTCCCAAAGCGCTGGGATTACAGGTGTGAGCCCCAACTCCGGGCTTCAGTTGTCTTTTCTCATCCTTTTTGGGTATTCTGTTTGTGCCTCTGGCCCTTATTTGAGCTTTCTGTCTTAGCAGTCTTTTGGCACCTCTTTGACAGGGCATGTGGCGAGGGAAGCCCCTCCATTACTGGCCAGTGGGGATAAAACTCCAGGCTTCCCTCTCAGCTTTCATCCACATCCTCCAGGGGCAGGGGCTCCTTGTTGCTGCCGGGTGAGGTGGGAATTCCAGCTGCCCACTCTGCCTCCACTGACACCACCAGCTGGGAGGGAGTTACTGCTTCCTATGTGGCCTCCACTGACACCATGGGGGTGGGAGGTGGCCTTGTTTCCACTGGGCACGGGCAGAAGTTCTGACTGTCTGGTAGGCCTCCTCTGATACCTACCCCCAGCAGGGAAGGGTAGGGAGGCTTTGTTTTTCTGGATGTGAGTCCAAGTCTGGGTTCCCTACTGGTCTCCACTGCCACCACAGGGTGCAGGGACTTCCTTATCACCTGTCAGGGATGAAAGCCCTGATCCCTCTTTGGTCTCCTCAGATTCCACCCTGGGAGCGGGAGGAAGGCTGGGGGCACTTTGTCATTATAGCCTGGTGTGGTTGGAAGTCTAGGCTCCCCAGCAGACTTGTGCTGGCATGGGCGGGAGTAGGACCGCAGTTTGTCTAGGATGTTTGACTAGGCTAGAGTGGATATCGTCTGAAAGTTTTCTGATTTGCCAGGGTACCCCTTTCCTAGTCCTCTGGCTACAGAGCAGAGGTTTGTTGGGCATTTGTTGTCTACACAGGACTCCTTGGTGCTTCCAGGCTGCCAGCTTCGACAGCTCCAGACTAAAGCAAAACCCGGGAACTCACAGCTGTGTCATTCCCTGGGTCCTAAGGTCCCTGGCCGGTCTGGCTTCTTCACTCCACCTTTCAGAATCTTATGTTCGTTTTATATATAATGTTCAAGGTTTTGGGTTATACATAGCGGGAGGAATAGGGAAAAGTATGTCTACTCCATTCTCCCAGAAACAAAAGTCTTGAGAATTATGTGTTAATAGTTATTTTCTGAAAACCATTGTCTTACAACTATGGACCGCACATTTGTTGTGGGAATCTTTATTTGTTAGAAAATAGAAATCTGTTTGCTTAAAGTTCTAAAGTTTCCACAGAAAAATGGAATTTACTCATCCACATTATACTAACTATGATAATTCTCCAACCAGTATATAAGAACTGTGGAGGAGCAAAGCAGAGTGCATAGGGAGTGGGGAATACATGGAGGATAAAACCATTTAGAAAAATGGCCAGCCAGGTGTGGTGGCTCACACCTGTATCTCAGCACTTTTAGAGGTCAAAGTGAGCAGATTGCTTGAGTCCAGGAGTTCAAAACCAGCCTGGGAAACATGGTGAAACCCTGTGTCTACAAAAAATTAGCTGGGCATAGTGCACCTGTAGTCCCAGCTATTTGGGAGGCTCAGGTGAGAGGATCACCTGAGCCTGGGTGATAGAGGCTGCTATGAGAAATAATTGTGCCACTGCAGTCCAGCCTGGACCACAGAGTGAAAAAAAAAAAAAGAAAAATTGCCAACAGGATTTAGTGATGGATAATTAAATTAAAACTATGGTTGTTAGTAACTCTAAGGAAAACAAAAATTTGTTTTTGTTGATATTTAAATTGTTATAATAATATAATTGCTTTAAATGTAGGGGGAGGACAGTAGTAAGAGAAGTGAGTACATATGTGGCTTGGTTTAAGAGAGTTAAATCATCGACTATTTTAATAGTTTCTCACTAATGACAAAAAGATAAATTAAGAAATAGCAGTATACATATATCATTGGGAAATATGGAAATAAATCCTGGGAAAAACAGCCAAAATAATTGATACAGGTTGAGTATTCCTTATCTGAAAGGCTTGGGATCAGAAGTGTTTTGGACTTCAGATTTTTTTGATTTTGAAGTATTTGTACATATATATAATATGAAAAATCTTAGGGATGGGGCCCAAGTCTAAACACAAAATTTATTTGTGTTTCATATTCACCTCATACATATAGGCTGAAGGTAATTTCATTTTTCCCTTGGGAATGTTGAATATACTAGTGTTGTCCACCTGTGTTTTGACTGGGACCCATCGCACGAGGTCAGGTAGGAAACTTTCCATCTGTGGCGTCATGTTGGTGTTCAGCAAGTTTCAGATTCTGGAACATTTTGCACTTTGGATGTTCAGGCTAGTGATGCTCCACCTGTAATTGATATCTGCAGTCAGAGATGGGACAAAAAGACAGCTGAGAAAGAGATTTGTTGTTTCTCTCTCTTTGTTTTGTAGTCATTTAGCACTATGTTTTTAAACCTTTGCATGTATAATGATGTCATCAAATAAAAATTAATTGGAAAATAGTTAAGGATATTTACAAAACAGTGGATGGATAAAACAATACATCTACTACTGCCACCACCCTAAGTCATCTTTTCTCCTGGGGTCCCAGCCTCTCGTTGACTTCTGGGACCATCTCTCCTCACAACTTGCTTTCAGCTATTTCAGCTCCTCTCAGTTTCTCAGCCCCTCACTATTTCAGAAACTCAAACATCTGATTTTTCTTATTCAGAGAACTATAGATTCTTGTATTTCATCAAAGTCATCCCTGAGTGCTAAGTGAGTCCACCTACCAAATGACCCATCAACGTGTTTTGTTGAAAAAAGAAATACAGTTAGTTCTGTTAGGGACAAGGAAAGGCAACGCTCATCCCAAATAAATTTGCTGTCAGTTTTGAAGCTAATTCTTGCTTAATTTCAGCAAACTTTTCATACATTCTTTGTGAGGGTGGATGCGGAAAATACAGGTAGTCCTTGCTCACCTGGTTACATTGTGTACCAATTTCCGTTACCACTGTTCAGTTAAATAACAGCAGTTACCCAACAGCACAATTCAAATTTCAGTTACCATGGCATATTAACTGTGAGAAATTGCATAAAGTCCCAACTTTGCTGCTAGCTCTTAGTTCATAAGTCACTATGTAAATAACAGACATGCATCAACTATCAGCAACTGATCACATCACTTCTTCCAATCTGTTCCTGATGGGTACGGTGCATGTTACTCAATTCAGTGATGGACAGCAATGGTAGTATGGTCTTCTTATCGCTCAGTGATAAACCCACATGACATTTTACAAAAATGGATAACTGAAAAAGACAGTTTGCCAACAAAGACGAAATTGCAGCAAAGAAAAAAAAAGTGATAATACTGCAAATGAAATTTGAAGGGAAGATAATGAAGTTATAGAGGAAATCACTGACCCTGGGAATGTTGACCTGCTACCACTGGAGAGATTCTGGATATGCAGCCAGGGGAACTTAGTGCGGGTGAACTCATGACATAAGTGAGGAAAGTGGTTGTGAGGAAATGGATGAAGGTGTGCCAGAGGAAGCGATGCTGGAAAAAACTTCACGGTAAAGGCACTCTTGGAGATACTTCACCACATCCAAAATGCAAATGTTAGAAGCTGATCCAAATTCAGAAAGAAGTGTGACAATCAGCTGAGACATATGAAAGATGCTTGTTTCCTACCATGAGTTCTTCAACAAGAAGGCTGCAGGCATTACTCGAAGTACTCTTAATATATTTTTTACAAAGAAATAAAAGTTTCATTCTCAATGTTTCTTATATTTTAAATTACAATGTACTAAATAACATGCTAGTTTTAGTATTGTTTCATTTCCTCATACATGTATAATGGACAGAGCTTTAATGTTTTGACAACAATTATTAAAGGTCAGGAAAGTTATGAAGATTGCTTTGCATGGTTTAGGTATGCACGGTCCTTTTTATGGCCCTGCACTACTGGGCAAAACAAGGACCGACTCTAAAGGAAATTAAGACATTCATGTTTTCCTTCTTTTCTCTATACTGGCCTGCCCTCTGCTGGAGGTACCAGACATCAGTGAAATTGTCAGACTGTCAAGCTACAGATAGGTAGTTCTCAACCTTTTATTCTTTTCAGCTCTACCCCTTCGCTGCCACCCTAGAGGAAGCAAAGCATTCCCATGCAAAAGCAGGGATGCTCTAATTCTCAGTGGAGTGAGTCATTATATCCACATTGTGGAGAAGGCTGTCATGCCACTAAGCAATTACATCATGTGCACAGACACTTCTGGCCACAAGGAAAGTTATCATGCCCATTTTATATTTGGAGAAAAGATGACAGATGAAGTAATGGAAATAAATGCCTCATTTTACAGTAGATCTGGGAACAAAACACTGGTATCACTAATTTATTTCACGTCATTAGAGTAGTATTTTTTTTGTTAGCATACTCCTTAAAATAGTTTTGAAAAACAGTGTGCCTTCTCACACATTTTTATGTTAACATCTGAAATTTTTCTCATAAATTTAAATAGTAACAAAAGATATAAATGTTGACACTTTTTAACAAAAACCTACGACATCACTCTTTTCAATGTATACAATATAATCTAAATACCGGAACAGTTTTATACGCTCTATCTTAAATTTAAAAATATGTGAACAACTTCTCTTCCAACATGAGGAAAATTTACAGTGTTCCTGTTTCCCCTTGAGCTCGTATTTCCATTTTACTTTACCCATAAATTTTTTTCTTTATATTTGAAAGTTTTTTTAGAATTAATTATATTACTATACTTTTCTGTATCAAAAATATATCTATGTCGAAATTTAAAATGTATGTTTTCTTTATTGATAAAGCTGAGTGGTAAAATTTTCTTCTAGATTTTGTTATCACAGTTATTAATATACAATTAAATATAATAAAATAAATGTATTATTAAATTTGATAATAGAGATAACAAGTAAAATGTTACTGGAACTATATATCTTAATGAGACGAATGGAGCTTTTTTCCTTTTTAAATTAGGTTATGTGTCAATAGATATGTATTACTTATTGCTAGAATGTGACTGGATACTGTGGAAATTGACAGCGAAAAGAAATTATTTGCTATTTTTACATGTATGGCTTATAAAAGTTGTATCAATGACTATTTATAGTAGAATCCACAATTCAGTTTTGTTCAGCTACTATACCTCTAAATAAGTACACTGTAGGATAGAATAAACTGGTAAAAACTGACCAATAAGAGTAAACAGAAAATGCACCCAAATGAAAAATAAATATAAATTTTCTATAACTATCTTTATGGAATAGTTATTTACGAAATTTCCCTATGAGTCTGAATAAATATACAAGAAAATATACAAC
Source organism: Trachypithecus francoisi (assembly GCF_009764315.1). Lineage (NCBI taxonomy): Eukaryota > Metazoa > Chordata > Mammalia > Primates > Cercopithecidae > Trachypithecus > Trachypithecus francoisi. Next base: position 69,493,961 of record NW_022681458.1, on the reverse strand, counting down.
ACTAACTCACTTCTAATATATGTTCTGGATACTGGAAAATGTAATGTTGACCAGGAGGAATAACTGGGGGAATTTGTATCCCTTTTTTCTTGAAATCACTCAGCTGAGACACAAACCAGTGATCAAGGCAGCTTCCCTGTAGGCACTGACACCCCAGGGCAAGACCCCATAGCAGGATTCCTGATGGGTGAGAGGTTTGCCTTTACTTTTTTTTTTTTTTTTGGAACGGAGTCTCGCTCTATCGCCCAGGCTGGAGTGCACTGGCCAGATCTCAGCTCACTGCAAGCTCCGCCTCCCGGGTTTACGCCATTCTCCTGCCTCAGCCTCCCGAGTAGCTGGGACTACAGACGCCCGCCACCTCGCACGGCTAGTTTTTTGTATTTTTTAGTAGAGACGGGGTTTCACGGTGTTAGCCAGGATGGTCTCGATCTCCTGACCTCGTGATCCACCCGTCTCGGCCTCCCAAAGTGCTGGGATTACAGGCTTGAGCCACCGCGCCCCGCCATACTTCAAGAAGTTGGGTCAAGGTGATTGGGAATGAGGAACTGGGAAGAGACAGAGCACTATGCCTTGCCCAAGTTCTCAGACAGCTCAGATTTAAGCCTGTGGAAGTTGAGGCTCTGCAAAGTGAGTCCCTTAAAACCATCCAAGATTACATACCCTTTAGAAGGCTCCTACACAAATCCCAGATTGAAGACCATGGTGGAGACTTCTGAGGCCCACCACTATATATTTCAAGTTTACTTAAATTTTTTAGAAAGCCCAGCAACACAAAGCCTGCCTAACAGGTTCATCAGGCTGTTCTGTGAGAGATCTTCACAGAAGCTTGAGTCATTATGTGACAGCTGCCCTCCTCATGGGAATGCAGCCTCACAGAATGGACAGTGAACAGCCGGGTAAGACACAGGCAAAGAACACATGATAGGAGACCAGTGCTTTTAATACCTTTCCACCTTTGAGTGAAAGTTTACGTCCACAAGGAAAAACATGAAAATTGTTACGTGTGAACTGCCTCCCCAGAAAGTAGTATAATAAGAATCAAAATGTAATGGAAACATTCAAACAAGGTCATAGTCATCTTAATGTTAAATTTTGTTTTAAGATACTTTGAAGGGCTAGAGTTCAAATAAGCATTCTTTTTAGTGATCTAGAAATGAAGTAAATAAAACTATCATGCTGTTTTCCTAAGGTATTTAATAAACAGGTCACAATCTGGAGTATCATAATTGTGATTAATAATTCTTAGGGAACCAGAGAACATTTCATTAGATTATAATGATTTTTATCCTCCTTTGAAAAATTGCCACAAATTTATAAAGATTTATATGTTTTTCAGAAACTTCAATCCATTAGCAAAAATGAGCAAAGTTGATATCCTGCCTTTGAGATTTTGAAAATGTTATCAAGATGGATATGTAGAAGGCATACTCATTAATAGTATGATGGCAAAACTATGTCAGAAATAGGGTTTTGATTTTTTTAAGTGTTTACTTGGACTACACATTCACCTTCATATTTCTCAGACTACACCATTTCTATATACTTGGCTAAAATACTTGTGACTAAAATACCTGAGTAATTTGGCCTAATTTTCTTTTTTTCTTTTTTTGAGACAGAGTCTTGCTCTGTTTCCCAGACTGGAGTGCAGTGGTATAATCTTGGCTCACTGCCTCCTGGGTTCAAGTGATTCTCCTGCCTCACCTCCCGAATAGCTGGGATTACAGGCACATGCCACCACGCCTGGCTAATTTTTGTATTTTTCGTAGAGATGGGGTTTCACCATGTTGGCCAGGTTGGTCTCAAACTCCTGACCTCAGGTGATCCGCCTGCCTCAGCCTCCCAAACTGCTGAGATTACAGGAGTGAGCCACTGCGCCAGGCCTAAGTTGGCCCAATTTTCTGGCTTAATAAATAATTTATTTTCTTATTGCTAGAATTAATATATGTGTATTTGTTCAAATATTGTTTTTCAGATTTACTTCTACCAGTGCTATTGCTAAATGGAATTTTATTCACATTCAGCAGTTAAATAAATCTAAAATACAGAGGTAAAAATAGACATTGAAAAACTGTGATTCTGAGCCTCAGATCACTAAAATGATATTTTCATGTTGCTAAGAAACAGTTTATATCTAATTGGAACAAAACTTCATCAATGTTTTCTGTTTCTCTCAGTTCTGTGAAATAATCCCTTACAATCCAATAAAATTAAAACCTGAATGTGGATTGGAGTACTTGTATTTATTTAAAAATGTAGAGATTCCTACTTGGGGTAAACAGCCTCCAAGATGGCACCCAGTGATCCCCACTTCCTGATATTAACAGCCTGTGGAGTCCCTCCTACATCGTACCAGGGTTGGCCAATGGAATATGGCAGAAATGATGGTATCTCACATCCAAGACTACATTATCAAAGAACTGCTTATGGCTTTTCACTTGTTGCTCACTCTAGGGGAAACCATGTTGTGAGAGGCCCATGTTATGGATGAACTAAACCTGTGCGCATGTGAGTGAAACAGAGCCTCAAGCTCCAGATGGATCTTGAGATGGCTGCAGCCTGGCTTGACTGCAACCTCATGGATGACCTTGAGCCCGGAACAACTGGGCTAAACTGCTCCCAGATTCCTGACCCTCAGAAACAGTGAAACAATAAATGCTTGTTGTTCTAAACTGCTAACTGTTGGGGTAATTGATTGTGTAGCAACAGATAACTGATAAACCACCTTTAGTTAGTATGCTTCCTATTAAACCTGTTACTTAAACTATATACTTGGCTAAAATACTTGTTACTAAAATACCTGATTAAGTTGGCCTAATTTTCTTTTTTTCTTCTTTTGAGACAGAGTCTTGCTCTGTTGCCCAGGCTGGAGTGCAGTGGTGTAATGTTGGCTCACTGCCTCCTGGGTTCAAGCGATTGTCCTGCCTCACCTCCCAAATAAATTTTTCTTTAGTCTAAGCATATTAGTATTTTGAAGTAGAACATTGCTTTGCCATTAAGGAAATATGCCCTAAATTGGTAGTTCTTGATGGTAGTGGTTCCACTCTCCTCCTACCCAAGGACAACCCAGAGCTCTGTGAGGGAATTTTTTTGGTTGTCACAATGATTGATGGAGCTCACTGGTCTCTAGTAGGTGGGGGCTAAGGGTGTTAGACATCCTGTAATGTGTAAGACACTTTATTTTAAGATAGCAAAGGAAAACATTACAAAACATTTGTTTTATAAAAAGGGTGTTATTCCAATAGAGCCGTAAGCTACCAGATTAAAGAGAGGAATGTCCTGCTTTTCCTGGGGAAGGGTAAATGAAATCTGCTGATCTTTTTCTGAGATGGTCCATAATGGAAAAGTAAAAGAAACCAGGAATTTGTCACATAGAATGTAATTTGATAAAAAATTTGAATATAAGAATGTAAAATTTGTAATCATAAAAATTCCATTTGAAATGGTATTTTCAAAAAAGAGAAATCAGCCTTTAGTTTTAGTTAACAGGTTAGTTTGAGACAGGTAGAATTCCAGACTCATGGAAGGAAATAATGAAGTGAGTGAAATGAAGAGATGTTCTCACTGCCCTTTAGCATCCTAAACTGGGCAAATCCAAAACTGTGAAAGGAAGGCAAAGTAAAAACTTCCATTAAAAAATGAAACCTTATTTCGGTACAATTTTCATTCTCATATGGATGTAAAAATATGCATGTTATTGAAATGATCAGAGATTGATTTGATGTGGCTCACAAAAATTGTGATCTGTAAGATAATATTTTAGAAAACATTAGGTCTTTTAATATAGCATTCAGAGTAATTTTTCTTTGATGTTATATACATTTTAAATCAAATGTAGTATATTCTAGGCTTATAGGATTTGTTTTAGCAAACAGAATACGTTGAGTGAGTTTGTGTTTTCTGGAGTGATTCCATTTAGGTTGATAAGGCAAGGACTCATGGGGAAGGCCCTAGGAAAGGATAGAGGATATTCTGGGCCAAAATACAAATAGATGATAAGCATCATCTTCTTGTAAGGCAATATAATAGAGGATTGAAAAAGTCAGGAAGCCAGAGTCTCTGTCTTTATTTATTATATCTTTTTGTGTGTTTGTTTATTATTTTTGTGAAGTATATGTTTATATATTTTAAAAATCACCTTTCTAAATGTACAGTTCTATGAGTTTGGACAAAAACATAAAGCTGTACAGCTACCACTACATTCAAGATATAGAACACTTCCATCAGCCCCAAAATTCATTTTTTTTAGTCAAAACCTCTCCCTCAGTTCTTAGCAAGCTCTGATCTATTTTCTATCTTTATAGTCTAGCCTTTTGGAGAAGGTCTTAAAAATTAGATCATTATATAGCTCTTCTAGTCTTTTTCCTCTCATTTAGCATAATACATTAGAGATTTATCCAAGTTGCTACATGTCCAGCAGTTCATGCTTTTACTGCTGAGTAGTACTCCATTGCATAGATGTACTACACTTTATCCATTCACCAGCTGAAAGACAATTGGGTTGTTTCTAGCATTTGGAGGTTATGAATAGTCACTATAAATAGTCACGTACAGGTTTTTGGTTGAAAACGGGTTCTTATTTCTCTTTGGTAAACGGTTAAGAGAGGATGGCTAGATCATATTGCATGTTTAGCTTTACGAAAAAAACTTACCAACTATATTCTAAAGTGGCTATATTATTTCATATTTTCATTTGCAATATATAATGGTTCCAGTGCTCCACATCCTGGTCATCATGTGGTTCAGCTGGTCTTTTTAAGTTTAAACATTCTGTTAGGTATGTAGTGATGTCTCAGTGGGTTTTTATTTGGTGTCATATGTAAGAAATCTTTGTTTATCTTTGTTCCCATCTTGCTTTATTTCCAGTGTTTCCAATATATGTTTTCTTACAGTTTTCATCTCTCTGCTGAAATTCCATATTGGTTTGTGCACATTGTCTGCCTTCTCCATTTAGAGCCTTTAACATATTACTAATGGTTATTTCAAATGGCTTGTCTGATAGTTCCAACATCTGAATTATCTCTGAGTTTGGTTCTCTTGATCGTTTTATCTCATGACAGTGGGTTGCTTTTCCTTATCTTATTGTCTTACGATTTTTGACCAAATACCAGACATTGTTTGTAGGACAACAGACGCTGAAATAAACAGTATATATGATTGGCAATGAGCATATCTCTTCTGCTAGGCTATTTGTATAGGGGTTGAGTTTATCTAGTTAGCAGTTGAGCAGGTTTTGTTGCTGCTTGAGTGTCAAAAAGCTTTTCTCTCTCTCTCTTTTTTTTTTTTTTTTGAGACAGAGTCTTGCTCTGTCGCCCAGGCTGGTGTGCAGTGGTACAATCTCAGCTCACTGCAACCTCTGCCTCCCGGGTTCAAGTGATTCTCATGCCTCAGCCTCCCAAATAGCTGGGATTACAGGCATGCGCCACCACCCTGGGCTAATTTTTGTAATTTTAATAGAGGTGAGGTTTCATCATGTTGGCCAGGCTAGTCTTGAATTCCCGACTTCAAGTAATCCGCCGCCTCAGCCTCCCAAAGTTCTGGGTTTACAGGCATGAGCCACTGCTCCTGGCTGAGATTTTCTCAATGTTGCTGCTCTTCCCCCAGCTTTCAGCCTTTCCTGTGTTGCAGCACCACAAAAGGGGATCTATCTTCCCAAGGAGTGGACTGCTATTGCTTGTTACCCTGTATTGCAAGCTTAGTCGTTTTGTTCCTACACGATCCTACTTCTCCATTTCATGGCAGCCAAACTGCCTTGCATCTTTGGCAAATCTTCTATGGGACTTCCCTGCACCTGCCCAGTGGGTAGGAGACTTCTAATAGTAATGATGTAGGATCCTGAGCCCAGGACTCTTCCTTGCTCCTCCAATAATGACAAGGTTTTGTTTTCCCTTTCTCTAGCTGTAATGAGTTTTCATCTAGTCTTGGAGATGTACAGAGTTTCTGCTTCTTCCCCCAAGGCTAGAGGCTTTTGTTCCTTGAGAGAGCATCTAAGGAGGGCTTTGTGATTTCCCTCAGCAACTGCACTCCCCTCCTCCAGGCCTGCACCACCAAGGAAGACTCCCTCTGGTTCCCCACCCTCCCCCAGTCTTTCTCATGAGCACCAAATGGAAATCTGTGAAGAAGATCTTGTAAGTGTGAACTGCTTTTCTGTCTGTGGCTCCCAGACAAACCTGTACTGTCACACTGGTTCACAGTCAGACTTCTGCAATTTGTTAGAAATTTTAGCAAGTCCTTCCTATTTTTTCGATGCCAACCAGCACCTCTTCTTCCTGTGTTCTGCCAAAGGTGAGCCAGAGCTCGCACCCTGTATTCTTAGAGAGACCTTGGATTTCAAGCTACCTAGTTGCCCTGTGGCCTTAACTATCTGATGGGTTCAAGAAAAATTATGAGTTTATATTTTATCTGTGTTTTTCTTATTTCTAGAGTGGAAAAGGTGTTCTTGTCTGCTTTCTACATCTTAGGTAGAAGTAGAACTCCCATTGTATCTTTTTGTTGTTGTTGTTTTGAGACACAGTCTCACTCTGTCAGCCAGGCTGGAGTGCAGTGGCATGATCTTGGCTCACTGCCACCTCCATCTCTCAGACGCAAGCAGTTCTGCCTCAGCCTCCCAAGTAGCTGGGATTACAGGCATGTGCCACCATGCCCAGCCAGTTTTTATATTTTTAGCAGAGACGGGGTTTCACCATGTTGGCCAGGCTGGTCTTGAACTCCTGACCTCAGGTAATCTGCCCGTCTCAGCCTCCCAAAGTACTAGGATTACAGGCGTGAGCCACCGTGCCCAGCCCCCATTGTATCTTTAAAGATATTCTAGAGATTAACATTTCACAGATTTTTCCCAGTAATGTACAGAAGAGTTAATAATTTTCACTATCCAAATTTTCATCTTCACATTTGGCTGAGTCATAGAACAGTTAGGAAAAGGCCAGGCAATATTGTGTCTGGCATATTGCTATGTGCACGCAAGTGCTATCATTATTTTCTTGTCCTACAAGAAGACTTGGAGTTTCCCAGAACAGCCCCTCTTTGTGGGCAGAGGTGGCTGGCTGGCCACCAAACATGCTCCCTTCTGTAGTACAGTGCCATTGGGAAGAGTTGGCCCTTCCATGAACTACACTTTACAGCTTGCCTTACCGTTAGCTACTGCCATATAGCTGTGTTCTAGCAAATATAAAATTGCAGAATTGATGTGAGCCACTTTCAGGCCTCCCCTGTAAAAGCCACTCATTTGGCACTCCTCCATGCTCCTTCCCTTACCAACAGGTGGATGCAAATGCCCACAGTGATGTGGGAAGTCAGGTGTTTAAGAAGGCAGAACCTCTATTGGTCTGAATACCTAATGACTGTGTAGAATGGAACTCGTATACTCCCATCCCCCAAGACTGGAGTCAACTTGGATTATTTCATGAGCAAGACATCAACTTTGTGTTCCAGCTCTTAGAGATATTGAGGTCAATTGTCTGGGCAAATGGCCAACCCTAACTAATCTTATCCTTTCCTTCCCTTGTCAAATCACCTGGTCAACCTGCTCTGATATGAGATTTTTACCAGGCTTGCCAGTTGTCTGTAGGTCATTCACAAGAAACAAACTCTTAGACCCTCAGCATTCGTGTGTAGATGAAGTCGAGAAGCTAAAAACTAGATGAGATTTAGAAAAATATATTTTCCAAGGGTGACAAAAGATTGCATCTGATGTATTGACTCCAAATTATTATTAGTGGCTGCTTGTAGTGCTGTGTTGGGAAATTGTCTGAGGCAGTGTCCAGGCTAATAGAAAAGAACACTGTGATTAATTGGCAATAACTATCATGGCAGGTGAGGTAGGAGTGATGGCATGGGTTCAAAGAACTTCGTCATCCCTGGGACTTAAGCCAAGCTCTTGGATGCATTCAGTAGGCTGTTCCTAGAAATAGTACCCATATTTGTAAATCTCAAGTAGGAGGCACTTACCATTAAGGCAATATCCTTACCATGGCTGTTACTTATATAAGTTGGTGTGATTTATTGGCAGCCTTAATCAGCTAAGTTATAAATGAAATTTACACATCCCTCTGCCTAGATTCTGCTTGTTTAGTTTAGAAATCAGGTATTTTCAGGACTCAAAATTTCTAGTAAAACAATTTTGAAGGCACATATACTGCTTCTATCGGAGCAGTGGCAAAGCAGATGATTTTAATCTTTGGGATTGTGATCTAGTGTCTTGAACTCTATTCTGATGAAACGATGAACTCCTTACTGGCTTATAGACTGATCTGGCAAATAGAAGGAAACAAAGAATAGGAAACAGTCCCTGTTGATATAGGCAACTGTTTGGTGGTTAAAAAGCGGATAGACCCCTTCTTTCTGCTGTGGGAATTAGAGTTTACTTACAGTGGCTCTCAAGTGCCTGGATTTCTTAAGCTACATGTTCTTAGTTATTATACTATTTTCTTTATGACAAAGGATGAAATTCAGATACACACACCTATGTCCAAAACACACTGCATCCAAACAAAATCTTAGTTTAATCTTTTTCACAAACACATTAGAGATTTTTTATTTTCACAGGACATGGGAAAGAGTAATATATTTTGAACACAAAATAAAATGGAGAATTTAGCCAAAAAGTTCATGTAATTTCTAATCTTGAGGAAACAGACACATCCAACTTGAAGGATATTCTGTAAAATAACTGCTCCAGAGTCTTTTAAAAATGTCAGTCATTAAAGAATTTTTTTAAATGGTTGAGGGATTGTTTTAGATCAAAGAAGACTAAAGAGGCACAACAACTAAATGCAGTGCTCAATTATCCATTGAGTCCTGGATAAAACAAGCCAAAAAGATAGTTTTAAATCTTTTGGAATAACTAAGATCAGAGCAGAACTGAAGGAGATAGAGTCACAAAAAACCCTCCAAAAAATCAATGAATCCAGGAGTTGGTTTTTTGAAAAGATCAACAAAATTGACAGACCGCTAGCAAGACTAATAAAGAAGAAAAGAGAGAGGAATCAAATAGACGCAATAAAAAATGATAAAGGGGATATCACCACCGACCCCACAGAAATACAAACAACCATCAGAGAATACTATAAATGCCTCTACGCAAATCGACTAGAAAATCTAGAAGAAATGGATAATTTCCTGGACACTTACACTCTCCCAAGACTGAACCAGGAAGAAGTTGAATCCCTGAATAGACCAATAACAGGCTCTGAAATTGAGGCAACAATTAATAGCCTACCCACGAAAAAAAGTCCAGGACCAGATGGATTCACAGCTGAATTCTACCAGAGGTACAAGGAGGAGCTGGTACCATTCCTTCTGAAACTATTCCAATCAATAGAAAAAGAGGGAATCCTCCCTAACTCATTTTATGAGGCCAACATCATCCTGATACCAAAGCCTGGCAGAGACACAACAAAAAAAGAGAATTTTAGACCAATATCCCTGATGAACATCGATGCAAAAATTCTCAATAAAATACTGGCAAACCGGATTCAGCAGCACATCAAAAAGCTTATCCACCATGATCAAGTGGGCTTCATCCTGGGATGCAAGGCTGGTTCAACATTCGCAAATCAATAAACATAATCCAGCATATAAACAGAACCAAAGACAAGAACCACATGATTATCTCAATAGATGCAGAAAAGGCTTTTGACAAAATTCAACAGCCCTTATGCTAAAAACGCTCAATAAATTCGGTATTGATGGAACGTACCTCAAAATAATAAGAGCTATTTACGACAAACCCACAGCTAATATCATACTGAATGGGCAAAAACTGGAAAAATTCCCTTTGAAAACTGGCACAAGACAGGGATGCCCTCTCTCACCACTCCTATTCAACATAGTGTTGGAAGTTCTGGCTAGGGCAATCAGGCAAGAGAAAGAAATCAAGGGTATCCAGTTAGGAAAAGAAGAAGTCAAATTGTCCCTGTTTGCAGATGACATGATTGTATATTTAGAAAAACCCATCGTCTCAGCCCAAAATCTCCTTAAGCTGATAAGCAACTTCAGCAAAGTCTCAGGATACAAAATTAATGTGCAAAAATCACAAGCATTCTTATACACCAGTAACAGACAAGCAGAGAGCCAAGTCAGGAATGAACTTCCATTCACAATTGCTTCAAAGAGAATAAAATACCTAGGAATCCAGCTTACAAGGGATGTAAAGGACCTCTTCAAGGAGAACTACAAACCACTGCTCAGTGAAATCAAAGAGGACACAAACAAATGGAAGAACATACCATGCTCATGGATAGGAAGAATCAATATCGTGAAAATGGCCATACTGCCCAAGGTTATTTATAGATTCAATGCCATCCCCATCAAGCTACCAATGAGTTTCTTCACAGAATTGGAAAAAACTGCTTTAAAGTTCATATGGAACCAAAAAAGAGCCCGCATTGCCAAGACAATCCTAGGTCAAAAGGACAAAGCTGGAGGCGTCACGCTACCTGACTTCAAACTATACTACAAGGCTACAGTAACCAAAACAGCATGGTACTGGTACCACAACAGAGAAATAGACCAGTGGAACAGAACAGAGTCCTCAGAAATAATACCACACATCTACAGCCATCTGATCTTTGACAAACCTGACAAAAACAAGAAATGGGGAAAGGATTCCCTATTTAATAAATGGTGCTGGGAAAATTGGCTAGCCACAAGTAGAAAGCTGAAACTGGATCCTTTCCTTACCCCTTATACGAAAATTAATTCAAGATGGATTAGAGACTTAAATGTTAGACCTAATACCATAAAAACCCTAGAAGAAAATCTAGGTAGTACCATTCAGGACATAGGCATGGGCAAGGACTTCATGTCTAAAACACCAAAAGCAACGGCAGCAAAAGCCAAAATTGACAAATGGGATCTCATTAAACTAAAGAGCTTTTGCACAGCAAAAGAAACTACCATCAGAGTGAACAGGCAACCTACAGAATGGGAGAAAATTTTTGCAACCTACTCATCTGACAAAGGGCTAATATCCAGAATCTACAAAGAACTCAAACAAATATACAAGAAAAAAACAAACAACCCCATCAAAAAGTGGGGAAGGATATGAACAGACATTTCTCAAAAGAAGACATCCATACAGCCAACAGACACATGAAAAAATGCTCGTCATCACTCGCCATCAGAGAAATGCAAATCAAAACCACAATGAGATACCATCTCACACCAGTTAGAATGGCAATCATTAAGAAGTCAGGAAACAATAGATGTTGGAGAGGATGTGGAGAAATAGGAACACTTTTACACTGTTGGTGGGATTGTAAACTAGTTCAACCATTATGGAAAACAGTATGGCGATTCCTCAAGGATCTAGAACTAGATGTACCATATGACCCAGCCATCCCACTACTGGGTATATACCCAAAGGATTATAAATTACTCTACTACAAAGACACATGCACACGTATGTTTATTGCGGCACTATTCACAATAGCAAAGACTTGGAATCAACCCAAATGTCCATCTGTGACAGACTGGATTAAGAAAATGTGGCACATATACACCATGGAATACTATGCAGCCATCAAAAAGGATGAGTTTGCGTCCTTTGTAGGGACATGGATGCAGCTGGAAACCATCATTCTTAGCAAACTATCACAAGAAGAGAAAACCAAACACCGCATGTTCTCACTCATAGGTGGGAACTGAACAATGAGATCACTTGGACTCGGGAAGGGGAACATCACACACTGGGGCCTATCATGGGGAGGGGGGAGGAGGGAGGGATTGCATTGGGGAGTTATACATGATATAAACGTTATGCACATGTACCCTAGAACTTAAAGTATAATAAAAAATAAAAAAAGAAAAAAAAAAAAAAAAGAAAAATTCTAAAATAAAAAACAATAAAACCAAAAAAAAAAAATCTTTTGGAGAAATTTGAATATAAACTTTATATCAAAGTTAAATGTCTTGAGGGTGAAAACTGTACAAGAGTTTCCTTTGATAATTTTAGATAAGTGTTGTAGTACTTAGACCATGGTGCCAAAATGTCTGCACTTACTCTCAAAGGGTGTCCATTACACTTAAAGAAATGTGGCAACTGTGGTCACTGTTGGAGAATCTAGATGAAGGCTATACAAGCATTTATTGTTCTGGTCTTACAACTTTTCTGTAAGTTTAAAAATTTTCACATTGAAAAGCTGGGAAGAAAAGTTTTTCTACTTAATGGTATATCCTAAGAATTTCCTGTAATATTATATCCTAACCACTCATAATGACTACTTTTAATAACACCATGGTATTCTTTTGAGGGAATATGTATTCTCTTTAATGATTCCACAATTTAGATTCATAATAAATAATACTTTAATGTGCATCTCTGTATGTGTCTTGTAGATTCTAATCTTGGCATAAATTTCCACAGGTAGGTTGCTGGATCAAATGGCCATTTATGGAGAATTTGAAACATTCTGCTATGATCTATTTTTTTTTAAGCTGCTAAGTGAGATGGCAGGATCTTAATAAAAGTGAGTCATTTCAAACAGTTATATTTCTGTGAGCCTGAATATTTTTAGATTGCTGACACCCCTTTTTCTTCACTCATCTGCCAACCTCCCTGATAGCTGTGGGACCTTGGTTCTGTCTTTGCTGCCATTTATTCCTATAGATGAGATTTTTCAGACTGAGATACTGGGCACCAAGAGGCCAATAAGAGTAGGAGGAAGTTGTTAAGCTTTTCAATATTTCGTCAAACAAAATTCATACATTTCTCACGCTGAAGCTCACATAAGTGAGTTCAGACATAGAGTCTGGCTCTGGTTCAGCTTTGATAGGTAGGGCTGCAACCTCAGACAGCAGCTCAAATGCAACCTGAGACCCTGAGCCAGAACCACCCCATGAAGCTGCACCCAGGTTCCTGACCCGCAGAGATTGTATGAGAGAATGAATGTTTGTTGTTTTTAGCTGTCAAGCTTTAGAGTACTTTTTTAATGCTGCGATAGATAACCAATACAGATTCTGGAAGTGAGATGTGGCCATAACAAAAACATAAAATGTGAACAAAACACTTGAACACGTATTTCATAAAAGGAGATATGTGAATAATAGGCATATAAAAAGGAGTGCATTGGTCAGCAGGAAAATGCATATTAAAAGCACAATTCAATACCACTACACACCTACCAGAAAGGCTCCAAGTGTAGGTGAGGATGCAGAATATCTGGAACTCATATATTGCTGGCAGGAGTATGAAATGGTATAAACGAACACAGTTAACCTAAACCTAAGTCAGTTGACCCAGAAAGTACACTGCTAGGTTTATACCAAGAGAAATGATTGCCTACAACCAAAATAAGAGGAAAACATAAATGTTCCTGGAAACTTCATTTATTACAGGCCTAAACTGCAAATAACTCAAATATTCATCAGCAGAAGAATGGATAAATAATTTGTGATATATCCAGGCAATGGAATACTACTCAGCAATAAAAATAATTGAAGTATACACACAGCAACCTGGATGAGCCTCACAAACACTATTTTGAGCAAAAGCATGCTATGTTGTTTCGTTTCTATGCCATTAAGGAACAGGTTAAAACAAATTTATGGTGATAAAAGAGAGAGTAGTGGTTGCCTCAGGATTGGTAAGTTGTACCAACTGGAAGGTAACAGGAGTGAACTCTCTGGGGTGATGGAAATGTTCAACATTTGATCTGGATGGTGATCACATGGTTTTATATATCTAAAAAAATCACAAAATAGTCACCCATTTTCTTCATTTTACTACTATATAAATTACATGTCAAGAAGATAATGTTGAAAAGATCCAAATGCCTTTCTGGCCCTAGAGAACCTATCTTTGGCCCCTTCTCTGACTTCTTCTCTGAACACTCTTCCCCTTATTCACTCCCCAAACACCCTGGCCGCCCTCCTGCTCCTCCAACACACCAAGCATACTGCCACCTCAGGGCCTTTGCACTAGCTCCTCCCTCGTCAGCACTCCCTGTCCTCAAATATCCCTGTAGATATCATCCTTTGCTTTATTCAGGTCTACCTATCATTGTCACAGTTCTCTGGAAACAGAGGCCTGGGCAAAGGTTAAGGCTTAGAGGGTTACTTGGGAGGTACAATCTCACACAGCTGGCTGCTCGATATGTTAGTTTCCAGAGCAGCTGTAGTAACGCACCACACATTGTTGTCACTCAGAACAACAGAAATGTATTGTGTCACAGTTCTGGATGCTAGAAGTCTGAAATTCAAGTATGGCGAGGCCATGCTCCCTCTGAAACCTGTAGGGGAGGCTCCTTCCCTGCCTCTTGTAGCCTTGGTGTTTGAGGCTCTCTGTGGTGTCGCCTAACATTTAGATACATTAATCCAATCTCTGCCTCCAATGTCACCTCACCATCTTCTCCTGATGTGTCTCTGTCTTTCTCCTTCTAAGGACAAGAGATTGGATTAGGCCCCCACTCCCTTAATGACTTCATCTTAACTTGATTCCATCAGCAAAGACCCTATTTCCAAATACTATAAAGCCACATTCACAGTTCCTGGGGGTTAGGACTTCGACATATCTCTTTGGGGAACATAGGTGAACCCATAACACTCAGTCGGTGCACAGGCTTGGCCACACAGCAGGCTGTGTGGAGAAATTGTGCACCAGACGGAGGGGGAAAGGGAGAGGCAGTTCAGCTGCCCACTATCCTCCAATATCCTGTTTCCTGTCTCCCACTGGTCAAAGTCCATTCAGGGGGAATTAAATCCTCTTCCTTTCCGTGTTGCATCATTCAGCCCCATTGGCAGTTGCTCAGGAAACAAGGCCCTGCAGTTTGGCATTTCTGCCGAGTTTGGACATGGGGAGAGAAGCCAGATATTCTAGGCCTGTGGCTGGTGAGCCTCAGGCAGGAAAACCACAGGGGCCTGTGGTGGCTGCAGGGAGCAAGTGGCTGAGGAAGGGACAGGTGGTGCTGAGACAGGCCCCAGGTTCTGCCCAAATGTCATCTGACCAGAGAGGCCTTCTCTGACTACTTCATATCAGATAGATGCTCCTTCCCTGTCTCTGCATTTCTTGGTTTTGCTTAATCATTCTTCACATCAATTATCACCATTGGACATATTATATATTTATGTGTTTATTTGCTATGTCTCATTTTACTCACTACCACAGCGTTCCCTGCAAGTGGGAAAGGTATCTGCTCGTCCTTTGCCCTTTTTTCAGTGCCTATCACAGTGACTGGCACATTGTAGGTGCTCAGTAAATATTTATTGAGTTTCAATGACTCGAGGAATCAATGGATATAAAGAAATGAAAAAGACTTTGTGTCTGTAGTCTGTTAGGGAGTAGCTGAGTGGGTGGCAGTGGGGTTCTCTTATGTCCAGACAGGCCTGTCTTAAGCAGGTCAGGACCTAGGTGCAGCTGAAAGCAGAGCTCCATTTCCAGGGCTTGAATTCTGCAGCTCCCTGAGGAGGCCAGGGGCTGCCAGGATCACAGCTACAAAACCTCTGGGTCATAAGGCAGAGGAAAGAGCAGACAGAGGGAACTCTTCTCATCTGGACTTGGAGGGTCGACCTTGCCCAGAGGGGAGGTTAGTGCTTCCTGCAGAGTCACAGTGGGGAGAAAGAATCCTGTCTTCCCAGGTTGACCTCTTCTAAGCTTCCTGAGTTATTTTCTATCTCTGGAACCAAACTAGTACTTTTAGTCCTAAAATGCCAATAAATATATCTTCTTTACTAGCTATGGCACTATCATATTTTTAAGGTGAAAATTAGTGTCACCTAAGCAAAAGAGCTCAGCTCCTTATTACTTATTGCCCAGTCAAGATTTAATGTGTCTCACTTTAAATGACAATTGTCCATTTTGCTTCCTTCAAGTCACACATGCTCTTGGTTCAATATAATCACTATGATTTTTAGTCACATTCTCTCTTTCCTGTGCTATTTTCTCTGTGCAATCCACTATATAAAGTCATCCATTTTTTGAAATATGTAGGAGACCATATTGGATTACTGATGAAAAGGAAATTGTAACAAACACTGGGTGACCATAGTTCATTCAAAATTAGTTTGTGGTAATTTTCTCGATTAGTGTGAAAAATGTGCATAACACAGGTAGAGATTTTGTGAGTTGAATAATGTACTCTGTGTCTTTTGTACAATAATAAAAAGCTATGGCAGCTTGTTATTTCACCAAAATAAATATACTCCACCACTAGAAAATAGGCCTAAGACTAAAGCTGTGACATGGTGACATTGTCCTCACTGCAGATTATGTACCAAAGTTCATTACTGCAACTTTACCGACTGAGCTTGAGAAAGTGGCATATGTAACCCTCTCCTTTTGTTTAGGTGAGGAAGTGCAGGCTTCGTTTTGGTGAGGGAGACTTTGGCATAGGTGGAGTGCTGAACCCAGTTTGGACCTGAGTGATTTGTGGATTGCTGACTTTCACCATTCGCGGTTTGTGAGGAATTGTTCCTTCTGGGAAGGGGGCAAGGCAGAGCATTCAAGCTCTTTCCTAGCCTATTGCCTCCCAGGATGCAGGGAGTTTGTATGTTACAGGAATTAACACTAATAACTACCATTTTCTTTATAGAGGTCAGTATGCTTCTCAAGCAGACACAGTTACTTCCAGGACAAAAGATTTTTCTTTTCTCTTAAGACTTGCTTCCATTAATAACTAAGTCACAAATTTTAACTCTGAATTTCTTTTTAATTAAGAGAGTTCATTTTAACTTTGCCTCCTGACTGTTTGATTTACCTTTCTGTAAAACTAGGAACTATAACTGCACTTACCTATGAAGTTACCTGAAGAGCACAGGGAGTAAAAAACAGAACTTTACCTTAGTCTTCTACGAAGCTGGAGATTGGAAGGCAGTCACTAGACAAATTCAAACCAATTTTTTTTTCTTGTGCTCATATTTAGTTGTCTGCCTTAATTCTAGTGCCCCGAAGTTGGATATATCTAAAGTACAGTTAAAACTAAATGGCTAATTCCTTTCTAATTTAATTTACTTTTACATGCCATAATGATAGAAATACAAAACCAAACCAAAACAAAAACTCTGCTTCTAAAAGACACAAAGAAATGTAATAATACTGTCGATCTAAAAGAAAGGAACTGAGGCAGAGTTAATATAAGTAGGAGTTTATTTGGGCCGAGTTTGAAGATTGCAACCCAGGAGCACAGATGCACGTTGCCCTGAATAGACACTCTGATTAGTGGCAGTTACAGGTGGACTTTTATTTATCCTTTTTTTTCTTTTCCTTTGTTCCCTTTTTAAACAGGGTCTTACTTTGTCACCCAGGCTGGAGTGCAGTGGTGCAATCTCAGCTTACTGCAGCCTCAACCTCCCAGGTTCAAGTGATCCTCCCACCTTAGCCCCCCAAGTAGCTGGGACTATAGGTGAGTGCCACCATGCCTGGCTGATTTTTGTATTTTTTGTAGAGACGGGGTTTCGCCATGTTGCCCAGGCTGGTCTTGAACTCCTGGCCTCAAGCGACCGACCTGCCTTGGTGTCCCAAAGTGCTGGGATTACACGAGTGAGCCACTGTGCAGGGCCTACAGGGTGAGTTTTAAAGGTAAGAAAGGAAGACAGCGAGTGGGCTGATACAAAGTTATTTGTCAGGAATTCTCATTGGTTTACAGAATTAACACTGATTAGTGATTGGCTATACATTGTTAAGCTATAGGGTGTGGGTTATAGTGTCTGGTGTGTTAATTAACCTAATAAATTAGGTTAATTTATAGCTACTGTGGCAATAGCTAACCAGTTTCAGGAGATAAATACATAGCTCAGAGTGGGGAATAAGGCACAACTGTGATCTCATTTTAATGCTTCTCTGGGCCTAACAATTCGAAAGGGCTCACAATCCTCAGATGAAAGTTCTTTTCTTTCCTCAATACCTAATTTAGTACTGAAAATATTGAGGTCCTAGATGTGGGTCATTTGTGACTTTTGCTTTAGCAGTAAAGTCTAAAAAATTTTGTTATCGTAAATAAAATTTTAGTCACTTTCCTGTCGCGCCTTATTATTGCTTTAAGATTTTAATCCAAATATATTCCCCTAAATGGACAAATCACAGTTTTAAAACAAACCACAACCATTTTATTATAACCCACAAATTGGGACTCTCCTGATCAGATATTTTTAATTACGCATTTCTTTTTTAGAAAGCTCAAGAGACTGTAAGAGCTGTACTTCCCTAATGAGTATGGTATTCCTCACAACTCCCAAGCGAATCACTTTGCGGAGAAAAGGCAATTGTCTTGGTTGAGTAGGAATTAATGTTGAAGGTGTGGAAGGAAGTTGACTTGATTCAGTTTTCACTAGCCTAAGTCACAGATGTTAAATTGCAAGTTTCACACGAGGCACCAAAGTAGAATAGATACATAATTCCAAACTGAGATGCCAAGATGCAAACTTTCAATCAAAATACTAAAGACCAGTTTCACGGGTCCAAAACTTCCCACCCCAAGGGGGAAATAACAGTACCTATGAAGGAGAAATTAAAGGAAGATTTTGTGAGGAGTTGTAATGGTTAATTTTATGTGTCACCCTGAGTAGACCAAGGGGTCCCCAGATTAAACATTGTTTCTTTGTATTTTTTATGAGGGTTTTTCTGGATGAGATCAGCGTTTCAATCAGTGGAGTCAGTAGATGGCCCTCCTCGAGGAGGCAGCATCCCATTAGTTGGGGACCTGAACAGAACAAAAAGAGAAATTTGCCCCTTTTTTCCTGCCTTACTGCTAGCACTGGGACATCTCATCTTCTGCTCTTGGATTGGGATTTTTAGCAGCTTCCTTCGTTTTCAGGCTTTTGGATTCAGACTGAATTACACTGCTTTCCTGGGTTTCCATCTTGCAGATGGCATATGGTAGGAATTCTCAGCTTCCATAATTGTGGGAGCCAATTCCTCATAATAAATCTCCTTTTATAGATACAGATATAGACATAGTTATAGATATATAACCCATTGGTTCTATTTCTCTGGAGAATCATGACTAAAACAGGAGTATTTTCTTGTTTTAGTCATGGAAAGTCTTGAAAAATAGTATTTCTCATATTATTTTTTCCTCTCCATGTGGGTCACTCAGAGAACCTATAAGTTGGGAGCATAGGGGATTGTTGTCTGACTCCAGCCCTGGAAACCTGCAGATCAATAGAGACGGACAGGTGAGCCTCTTTGGCGAGTGAAGAGGCTGTGCTGTTTGTAGGATTGGTCTGCACTGAGTTTATTAGAGCAAAATAGGCATTGAGTGTCCCTATGGACCAAATGTGGGACACACAGAAGAGAATGATCCTGGAGCCCCTTTAAATCCTGCTCAGGAGGACAGCTGGGGTGTGGGTGGAGGATAAATTGGGAGTCCTATAGAGGGAGGAAATTTGGAGGGGACTCAGGAAATCCAGTGGCACTTGCCTATGTGGGGGGCCCAGCAGGAGGGGCACCTAAGAAAACATGAAGGCACCCACAAGAGAAAGAGCAGGCTTGACATTTGCCAGGTTTGGAAAAGACAATGCCATCTTACAACTGTTCCAGTAAAGTAAGAACTTACCTGCCCCTTCTTTTCTCTCTTTCCTTCCCTACTCTGATCCTGGAAGGGTCAAAACCAGCAGCTTTCATAGTGGTCTGGGATAAGGAAGGAAAGGAGAAGCTGACCACGTCTTCTCTCCTAAAGGCTGAGACTTGCCTATGACCAGCTGTAGGTTGAGGAGGAGGAGAGAATTCTTTTCTTTGAAATAAAGATTGAAATATGTAGTGATATATTGGTTTGGGCACTCTAACAGAAAGAATCTGGTACTTTCTATTACCTATAAGTGACCAAAAAAGCTATATCCAGTGGCAGAGGTAGAATTGCCTTCACTGAGCAAGTTTAAAAGGACAGTGAGAGAAAATATTAAAATTGCTTTTATGATTTCACCCCAGGAGTACTGTGTCTTCATTGAATTGGTTATATCACCAGCAGGAGTGATAGATGTATTTTTATAGCCTACCTTCCAATCAGGTACCTAAAACATGGTGAATCAGATTTTTTTCCCCATATACAGATATGAGTGAATGCTTGATCTACAATAGAATTTCCTGGAGAATTTCTATAGGTTTCTCAGGAGACCCATCCCTTGTATCCTTCATAGCCAAAACTTGCAATTTATAGATGTCAAAGCCCTTTAGTATAAGTGATCTCGATGGCTTATCACCACCAGGTCCCTGCGAAATGCAGAGAGCACCTAGTATTATCTGTACTATATGGAGAATAGTAGCTAAGAGTTATTGAACACTCACTATGTGCTTGGCACTTGTGCTAAATATCCTCCAAATACCAAATTCATGTATAATACTATTAATTTGTCCACTCTACAGATGATGACACAGAGTCTTAGGCTAAGTAATTTAAGGCCAAACATTTAGTAGAGGATATGGCTGCAATTTGAACTTGGCTGCCTGCCTTCAGATTCCTAACTTTGAACCTCTGCTCAGATGAACAAAATGGAAATCAGACATTTAGCAACTCGTTCGAGGATCTACATAGCATTAACAGATATTGGTCTTGTCTCATCTTTGTCTCATGGAGATCTTCAGTAGAGATCTTAGTTCTCTAGTAGAGAAAGAGTTCACTAAACTACAGGAAGATCTGAGATTAAGCAGATAATACCTTTTCCCAGTGAAAAAACAAGTCTCAAAAGATAGTGTAAGTAAATTATAGCTATACACTAGAATATTTGGTGACCAGGAAAAAATGTTTAAGGATTTTTTAAGGAAAGTAAAGCATTTTTCCATTCCAATAGAAAAAGTAGCCTATAAACTATTAATGCTTTCAAGTCTGTTTGAATATATGTATCTATACACATACATGATAGGCACATATATACATATATATGTATATGTTTGTGGGTACATGTATGATCATATCACTTCTAATTTTTATTTTAAAAAATTTTTTGTAGAAATGGGGTCTCACTATGTTGCCCTGGCTGGTCTTGAACTCCTGATCTCAGGCAATTCTCCTGCCTTGGCCTCCCAAAGTGCTGGGACTACAGATGTGAGCCACTGTGCTTGGCCTTGATTGTATCTTTTCATAATAGAAAAGTTTAGAATTAAATGCACTAAAATATTAACAGTATTACCCCTAGGTGATG
Organism: Trachypithecus francoisi; assembly: GCF_009764315.1. Classification (NCBI taxonomy): domain Eukaryota; kingdom Metazoa; phylum Chordata; class Mammalia; order Primates; family Cercopithecidae; genus Trachypithecus; species Trachypithecus francoisi. The sequence goes on along the minus strand of NW_022681458.1, from coordinate 69,472,895 downwards.
GAATTATGGGTAATTTTTACTTTTTCTCCTATACTTTTCTGTATTTCCCCCAAAAGATCAATCATATTTTTCCTCTCCATATGGGTTCATTAATATTTTATTTACTTAACATTTTTATTGAGATAATTTGCATACTATAAAATTCACTCATTTTAACTATACCATTTGATGATTGTTATTAAATTTATAGAGTTGTGTATCCATCACCACAGTCCAATTTTAGATCATTTCTAGAAGATTTTTCAGGTCCATCTGCAGTCATCCCTTATTCCCACCTCCCAGACTTAGGCAATTCCTAATCTACTTTCCATCTCTATAGATTCGCTTTTTCTGGAAGTTTCACATAAATAGGATCATACAACATGTGCTCTTTTGGGACTGACATACATTATGTTCTTTTAAAGAGAGGGAAATGAATAAATATTCTTTAGTTCTTTGCCTTTCCCATCCAATCCAAGCAAAAGCCTATTTTCTTCCTCTTAATACTATAATAACTAATTATCAACAGAGTTTCCTTTATTCCTGTAGTTCTTGACCAGCAATCAAATCCCTTTCAGATCACAAGATAATCTATAGGACAGTAAACTATTCCTGACGTTTTAAGGATCTCTATTTTTTAATTCCTCACACATTTCTCTATTTTTACATTAAAAAACTGATTTATAACTATTTTGTTCTTACCCTCTGGACAGTCATTGTAGACATGCCATTCTACTGGCAGAAACAGGGATACCATCACCGATGTGCAAGGGTTTGGAATCAGACAGACCCAAATTCAGCTCTGGGGCCCGATCTCCTGTAGCTGGGTTAGACCCTTCCTGAGTTCAATGTCTTAGTGAGTATCTTGGAGTTACTCGTACCTTCCTCTAGGGCTGGATGGAGACATGCGCATGCTCTGGATGAGCTAGTGATTTTTGGTGCTCCTTCGAAAGGATGTTCTTTAAATAAGTCTTCAACTTCTCTTTAGAGAAAAGGCAGGGCCCCCCCCCCGCCACAGCAAAACAAACGCCTTGCAATTCATCAGGGCTACACTCCTTAAAATGCACTGTAAACTCCTCAAGGGTCTCACTCTCACTCCCAGCAGCTCATCAGTGTCTTCCTTCCAATCCAATTAACACTATCCCTGAAAGTACTGATACATATCATTTTCAATATTTCATTACATTTTCAAGGATTTATTGCTCTTTGTGGAGTAGTGTCCTTCTGGCTCTGCCTCACAGAGTGTTCTGAAGATTAAACGGGATCACACATCTAAGGAGTGCTGCACAGGGTCTAACACTCAGTGGATGTTCAATAAATGGCAACTATTATTAGTATCATAACCAAAGCTATGGCAACTCCAAGCTTGTGTGATAATACATGATGTGCAGCTCCTTTCTCCTCTAGCTCCTTACTTGGAAACCTTCTTTGCAGAAAGCCATTTTCAGAAAGCTTTTGGTGACCTTGAAACATTCTTAGGTACTCTCTGATTAGTTTTAATAAATGAAACTTAATATATACAGGAGATACAGTTCCTCCTTCATACCTGGATAGTAAAAGAAGCTGCAACATAAATACCTTTGGTTAACCTTTATATAGTATATTATTTTAAATATTACCATAAACATGATAGAAATTAACAGAATGAAGGTTAACTGGGGGAAAAGCCCTGAGCAGGGAGGGAAGAGTTGCTGCGGGAACACTGTGGCAGGTCTGAAACCAGATCCTGGCTATCGAGCAGAGGGAAATGGCACATCTTTGGAGGCTTTTATATAATGATCATAATTGTTTTATTAGAATCAAAGCATCCCAGAGAGCACTTGCTCTTTCCTTTTCTCCAGTCCCCTTGACTCTCCCCTTAGCAGGGTTGGATGGGAGGTGGGCGGGGGTGGGGGGTGTGGGGGGAGGGGGGGAATGGAGAACAGTACAAGAAAGCAGTAAGCAATGCTATGTCCCTTTCTCCCATTGTCTGGCCCCCAAATGCAGTGCCATAAATATCAAAACAGTGCTTGGTAATAGTCCAAAAGATTTAACTTGTCCCCAAATTCCTAAACGACCATTGGCATGTAATTTGGTTCTTGGCAGAGTGTAACTGAACAACTTGTAGACATGACATTTGTATGAACATCTACAAGAGACAGGCCGTTATCACCACCCATTCAACACTCCAGCCAGAGGAAGAACAGCAAGTGGGGCCAGCCATCCAAGTTCACCTGAGCGCTCCGGGGTCTCGGCCCGCATCTTAAAACCTCAGTTCTGCTGTGGCCCGGATACTCCCCATTCTCATCTGTGTTTTCTTCACCATGCAGGTGATGGAAGCCCAGGCAGGCCCAGGGTTCAAGGCCAGTGACTTCAGCATGTCACCCCCTCAGTCCGCATTGGGCCCACCAGCCCCCTCCCTCCCTGCCCGCACTGCCCCCATTGCGCCCAGCCCTTCCTCACCCCGCAGGAGAAGCTGGCCTCTCATTCCTCACTGAGAGACTCGACGGGCGTCCCCACGCCAAGCCTTCCTCGCCCTCCCCTCCAGCCCTTTCTGAAGGGGAGACAGCAAAGGTGAGCAAGCAACCGCCACAAGTTTCGGCAGCTGCTGAGGAAGACTCATCGGTTTCTAAGGAAACAGAGAAGCAGCAGCCATTTTAGTGGCATTTGCTGTATGAAAAATATATAGACACTGGCATCCCCCTCCCCACTCGCGCCGCGGCGCCTGCCCTCCCGCCCCGCCTCAGAGGCCCCGGGATGAGGGTGGGCCCCCAGTCTCTGAGGGACGCAGCGGCCACCTGTCGCAGGTGGCCGGCCACCGAGGTCGCCATCCCCAGTGCCCCCCAGCGGGCGGGACTGCGGGGTCCCCACCCCGGGGCGGAATCCCCACCCCTGGGCGCCGCAGTGCAGCGGCGGGCGGGCGGCTTGGCCCTCCCCGCGCCCGCGTCCCGCCCCCCAGGTCCCCTCCCTCGCCCCCCCGCCCCAGGCCGCGGGAGCCCGCGGGGAGGGCGGGCCCGTCGCAGCCACGCTGGTCGCCAGGCGGCCGGGAGGAGTGGGGTCCGCGCGGCGGGCGAGGCGGGGGCGGAGGCGCAGGCAGCTCGAGCGCGGGAGGTCGCAGCAGCCGGGGACACCGCGGGCCGCCGCTCAACATGGTCGCTGCGCACGCTGCCCATTCTTCCTCCTCCGCCGAGTGGATCGCCTGCCTGGATAAAAGGTAGCTCGGCCGGGGGCCGCAGCCGGGGGCCGAGCTCTGCAGCGCTGCCCGGGCCCAGAGACCGCCGCAGCCCCACACCTGGGCGCAGCGCGGCCGGGCTGCGGGTGGCCGGGGTCCCCGAGCGGGGGAAGGGGTTGAGGTCCTCGTCCGGGAGACAGGAGGACAAGGACCCCCGCCTCTCGTGGGGTGCCAGCGGCATGAGATTATTACACGTGGTGGAGAAAATGCAGCGCAGTAAGGGGAGAGAGCACCCACCTTTCCAACCCACCGCCCCGCCGCGACTCCAGGCTCCGCTCCTGGGTGGGGGTTTATTTTCTCTTGGCATCACGGGACGGAAGAATCGATGCATACCCTCTCCGGCTATTCAGACCTTGCGGGGTATTAAGTTTTAAGGAGGGGTGGGGGCACCGGCAGGTACAGAGTAACATTCTTTTTTTTGTTCTCGAAAGCAAAGTGTGAGGGACCCAGTGGAGCTGTCTAGTCCCTTGCTGAAATTCACAGCTTTCTGCCCCCGCAGTCGCTCGCTCAAGGTCTGTGTTAGGGAAGGTCATTTGGGAGGCTGCTTTCGTCTTAATACCTGCTTCTCGGGAAAAGACTTTTACGCTAAAAAAAAAAAAAAAAAAAAAAAAAAAAATTAAAAGCATACATAAAGCATATAACTCCCGATGACAGCTCTCTCTAAGGAGGATGTGTGTGTTAACAGTGGAGTGCAGTTGTTTCCAGGCTCTGACAGCATAATATTCTGTTTGTCCAGATTGCAGGTTTAGCAGTAAACATTACACAGTATGTTAGCAATTATAGCTTATTACCCTGATTAAAAGGTGATGCATCTGAACTTTTAAGAACTGAGCAAGAAATCTTGCAGAGTGAACTGCCTCTGAATTTAGGAGTTTAATGCAGAAGGGCAATGATTCACGTCTTGCAGCTATCTGCATGACATCTCTATTTGCATTTGTGTGAAATATTTTGTGTTCTGCCATATTGAAAAATTTTCAATTAACAGATTCGTAACACGATCAAACTTGAAAATCTTAAGTGTGACATGCTTTGCATACTCTATTATAGGCCTTTGTTGAAAAATATTAAGTAATTTGAGAAAAGCTAAATGTAGCTCATTTGAATAACTTAATATATCTGAGAAATAGTCTTGACTTTCAATTACCACGCAGTAGCAAGATTTTTTGGCAGGCAGTGCCCTATTTATGTCTAAAATGATATGTACTAATATTAGAAATAGTTGCATGCAATAAATAGTAAGAGAATTAAAGTAATGGTTAAATCATACAGGATTATGTAGAACTAAGAGCATTTAAAGTATAGAGGTTGTTAATGTGTCAAGTATCTAAATTTAATAGTTCAGGAAAAAGGAATTATATGGGATTCAAGATCTTGCACTTAACCTATAAATAGTGGTGCTTCCTTATGAATGGAATGTTTAGATAATAGATAACATATTTCTATGTGTAGAAATGCATGGCATGGCATTTTTTGAACAGTCGTTAATTCACTGGAAACCCATTAGTCAATAAGAAGTACTTATGGCAAAATCATAGAGCAATACTAATACAAGTGGGACATAGTTGACTCTCTCTTTTCATAATGTGTATCTGCCCAAATGATTTTGCTTGAAATGGATTTTTTAGAGCATGGTGCCCTCACTTAATGCCACCATTCATAATGGGAAAAAAAATCTAGGAAAAAAAAAACCCCCTTCACAGATACTGAGTCTAGCATCAGAAGAGTCAGATGAGTGGACAGATCAATAAGTTAAGGGTTTTAGGCACAGAGCTGTTACCAGTTCTGATATTGGACATATCACTTTTACTTCCTTGAGTGTCTGAAAAATGAGGATAGGACTATCAGGGATAAGTGGACAAATGGAAGAAGAAAAAAAGGTGAAATACTTTGAAAACTGTGAGGTGCCATGTAGGCTTTTTATTTTGTGGTATTAAGAGAACTTTGCATGTTCTGCAGTGTTCATGCCAGAATTGATACCTGTGAGGAACAGTTTAGGGCAGCAATCTCATTGTATGAAGGCTGTGGGGGCCTTGTTTTGAAGGTGTGTTTTTCTCTTAGATTGTTTATTTATTTATTTATTTTTTAGGAAAGGAGAAAGATTGAGAGTGTTTATGGAAGCTGTCTAGGGAAGCCCCCTGAAAGCCCTGTTTAGTGGAGACAGTGCCCTCAACGTTTCTGAGAAATGCTATCTTGATACTCTTTTCCAGGCACTGTGCTGAGCACTGGGGATGCAACAAAATATGAGAGTTGCTTATAGGCTTGGAGGGTAGGGGAGATTGGTGGTGGGACGGCTATATAAACAGCTAACCACAATGCAGTGGTAAGTGCTTTAATGGAGATGTATAAAGTGCTTGGGGAATGCAGATGAGTGAGTTATCGAGATGCTTCCATAGGTGTCCTGCATAGACCTCAGAGGCTGAGAGAAATTTTACCAGGCAGAGAATAGGGAGGGCATGCCAGGCAGTGGTGTGGCATATGAATATGCTAATTTCTTCCCAACTACAAATTCCTGTTGTGACCAAATCTAGAATATAGGAATGTATGCTCTATATTTATAAAAACCTTTTTATTATGGACCTTGTCAACCCTGCACAAAAAAGAAAGAATAGTACAATGAACCCCTGTGGGTTCACTTGGGAATGTGATACTGGGACCTTTTAACTGGGAAAACGTAGCTCAAATATATGCCTCATTCAAGTGACAACTGTTGTGGATGGTGAAAAAAAGAGAAACCCTGGGACTGGAAATAAAAAGGAGAGTTAAAAGAGGAAGTCTGCAGGAGTAAAGAAGTATGCAATGAATGTTGAAGTGAAACAAACAAAACACAAGGAAAATCGAGCCTTAAAGTGTTTGTTAGGAATGCCTAGAAAGGTATCATAGATAGGACAATACTTGCCAGTGGGGAAGGGGATTACAAGTGTGTAGATATGTAGATTAGGTTAAAGAAAGAAAATCTAAAGCTTTTTATATATCAAGCATCCACTGTCTTGGACTATAGTGCGACTGAGGAGATGAGGGTCTACAAATACTAATCTTAAAGCCAGAAAGACAAGACATTGAACATTTGGATGGATAAATCAACACTGACAAAAATCTCACATGTTAGAGTAAAACAAGCTCACCACTATCTCAGGGATCTTATGATTTTTTTTTTCTGAGGGGATGGTAATTAGGAACAAATTACATAGTCCCACTATTTGGGACTTAAGATGGGTAAAATGTCTTTTTTTTTTTTTTTTTTTGAGATGGAGTCTCACTCTGTCACCCAGGCTGGAGTGCAATAGCGTGATCTTGACTCACTTCAACCTCCCCCTTCTGGTTTCAAGGGATTCTCATGCCTCAGCCTCCCAAGTAGCTGGGATTACAGGCACCCACCACCATGCCTGGCTAATTTTTGTATTTTTATAGAGACAGGGTTTCACCATGTTGGACAGACTGGTCTTGAACTCCTGACCTCAGCTGATCCACTTGCCGAGGCCTCCCAAAGTGCTGGGATTACAGGTGTGGGCCACCATACCTGGCCCATTGTTTAATTTTAATGAAAATATTTTTCCCGTAAGGTTTTAAATTTGCCAACTGTGAACTTAAGATCCACTTATGAATCCTAGATCTCAGGGTTGGTAAAGGAGTATTATGAAGGGACAGGGACCATACACATGCATGTAGTATAGTGACTCATTGCTGGCATTCATCATGATGGAGCAGGGATTGGCAAACTATGGCCTGTGGGCCAGATCTGACAGCTTGCCTGTTTGTCTTATGGGCTAAGAATGGTTTTCACAGGCCGGGTGTGGTGGCTCATGCTTGTAATCCCAGCACTTTGGGAGGCTAAGGCATGGGGGATCATGAGGTCAGGAGATCGAGACCATCCTGGCTATCATGGTGAAACCCCGTCTCTACTAAAAATACAAAAAAATTAGCCGGGCGTGGTGTCGGGTGCCTGTAGTCCCAGCTACTCGGGAGGCTGAGGCAGGAGAATGGCATGAACCTGGGAGGTGGAGCTTGCAGTAAGCTGAGATTGCACCACTGCACTCCAGCCTGGGTGACAGAGCAAGACTCCATCTCAAAAAAAAATAAATAAATAAAAAATAAAAAAGAATGGTTTTCACATTCCTGAATGGTTGGGAATAAAAGAAAAGTAGCATTTTGTGACCCATGAAATTTAGATGAAATTCAAATTTCAGTGTCTATAAACAAAGTTTCATTGGATCATAGCCGTGCTCATTTGGTTACATATTGTCTACAACTGCTTTCCCGCTGCAGTGGCAGAGCTGAGTAGCTGCAATGGAGACTGTGGACCCACAGAGCTTGAAATATTTACTATGTGGGCCTTACAGAAAAAGTTTGCCATCTTTTGTTGTAGATGAAAGAACCTATCTAAGTGATTGACAGTGAAACCACTGGAGATGAAAGAAATTGTCTTCATTTGGAAAGGAGTTCACAGTGTTTGGTTTCTTGTTTAATTAGAAGTATAAGTTGGAGAAAGGTCCTCTGTTGATTGGCTTATTTGAGGAACATTGGCTATCACAGCCAAAGCAGACGATGAAGTTAGCATGGTTATTCAAAAGGTTGTGATCTTTCAAAGTCAGCAGATGAATTTTTTTAAGTATTCATATTTCAGTTTAAAAATGCTCCATGGACAGTTTCCATCTGACTTGCCCCCAAATAGATATCATGTTAGTTATTTTGATTAGGTTGAGAGTGAAAGAAATCAAGGGACAAATTTGTTAAGAACCAAAATGCTTTGTAGCACACATGGTGAGAGAAGATGACTCAGATATCAAAGACGCATCAGACATGGGTCCACCCTTGAGAAATACTGAAGATCAAAGAAGCACACAGAGCAGAAGGGGGTCTCTGGAGGAGGCTGGTATCTACTAGCCAGGTCCCAAGGGATGACATTACCCCGGTACATCCTCCAGGGCTCAGGCTGGTCTTGCAATCTCAGAATCCTGACTTGTTAGCACATCAAAAATTAATACATCTTTCAGCGACAGATACACAGGTACCAGACTCTCAGAGACTGTAAAAGCCAGAAAGACGGTTTATTAATTTGACAATAAGATCTGTCACATCAGAGAAGTGGACACTCATGTCCTTTGGCTAATGTATTCTTCTTCTAAGTAAGCCATATGGGAAATCCAATTGTTCTCAGAAGTCCGTTTTCTGCATTTACAATGAGAAGCCAAGCTGCCAGGAGGTCAGGATGCTTACCTCTTCTGACCTGTACAAGAGTACATCCTCTTCCTGGAGCAACAGAGCCTGGAAACTGGATGATAATGAGAAGGTAGTTCTGGGAATCGTAGAGGACAGTGTGGCTGCCACCTTTTCCAGTCAGATCACCATTGCCTGTGCTCCCACAGTGCACTTTGGTCTCACTCTGTCATGACATAACACAAGTCCAACTCCATTGTAATGGCCTGCTTACTTCTCTTTTCACATCACTTGACTTTAGTCCCTATATTTTATTCATCATTTTATCTTCAGCTTCAGTGCAGTACCCTGACTAGAGAACGTGCTAATAGGCCCAGGGCGAGATGGCCACAGGGGTCCTTCTCCTCAGGGATGATGGCCTCTGCAACCCTGTAGGAAGGCCCTGGCACTGGACCCTGTGCTGGGGAAGGAACATCTGCCTCTGTTGCTTCTTCTATGTTTTTTGGCTAATGTGAATACTTTTTTTTTTTTTTTTTTTTTGAGACGGAGTCTTGCTCTGCCGCCCAGGCTGGAGTGCTGTGGCCAGATCTCAGCTCACTGCAAGCTCCGCCTCCCGGGTTCACGCCATTCTCCTGCCTCAGCCTCCCGAGTAGCTGGGACTACAGGCGCCTGCCACCTCGCCCGGCTAATTTTTTTGTATTTTTTTTTAGTAGAGACGGGGTTTCACCGTGTTAGCCAGGATGGTCTCGATCTCCTGACCTCGTGATCCGCCCGTCTCGGCCTCCCAAAGTATGTGAATACTTTTTTAAAGTGACTCTGCATAGCTCTAATCTAATCTGTTTTTCCTCCTGAAATCCTCCCGCCACTTTTTTTTTTTTTTTAAAAAGAACGTCTTTTTAGTATGGAAAAAAAATCAAAATATACAAAAAAAAAAAAAAAGAAAGAAATAGCAGTATGATTCTTAATTCTTTTTGTTTGTGTGTGCATGTGTTTTTAGACAGGGTCACTCTGTCACCCAGGCTGGAAGGCAGTGGTTTGATCATGGCTCATTGCACGCTTGACCTCCTGGGTTCAAGCGATCCTCCTGCCTCGGCTTCCTGAGTAGCTGGGAATGCAGACGTGTGTCTCCATGCCTGGCTAATTTAAAAAAATTTTTTATAGAGATGGAGTCTCCGTATGTTACCCAGGCTGGTCTCAAACTGCTGGGCTGAAGTGATCTTCCTGCCTTGGCCTCCCAAAGTGCTGGGACTATAGGCTTAAGCCACTGTGTCCAGCCAGTATGGTTTGTACCACCCCTTCCCCTACTCCAACATCATCAACTTTCAGCCAACCTTGTTTTGTTTATACCCCCATGCAGTCCCCACTCCCCACAGGATTATTTTCAAGCAAATTCCACATATTTCATCTGTAAACATCTTAGTATATGTCTCTAAAAGGTAGTGACTTTTTATTAAGAGAACAATATCACACACATTAAACAACTTGACATTAGTTCTCTAATATAATCAATTTTTCAGTCAGTGTTCAAATGTCCCCATTGACCTCATAACTTTCTTTTTTGCAGTGTGTTTGTATCAAGAGCTAAATAAGTTGCATTTAGTTGATATGTCTGTAGGTCTGGGTTCTCTCTTTCTCTCTTTTTCTTCCTTGTAATACATTTCTTAAAGAAACTGGGTTGTTGTTTTTTTCAGTCTGAATTCTCATTGTACCTCCATGCAGATTTTTCAAACATGTTCCTTTGTCCCCTGTATTTCCTGTAAATTGGTATTTGGGTCTAGAGTTTGACTTTTTGTTCAGAATGCATCACAGAAGTGTTATATATTTCCATAATGAGGTATATAATATCAAGTGTTCTCTTTTCATAATGTTAACAATATATTGTTTTTAAAGTTTAATGCTTGGCAACTATCTATTTGCAGTTTATCGGGGAACATTTCACTGTGGCCCCAAATACATGGGAGCACATGACGTATATATTTGGAGTAATTCGAGAACAATACAACCTCATATGTAATTAGGGTTAAATTCTTGGTGCTGATTTTACTTGCTTTAGTCTATTAGGAAAGGAAAGTTTAGCCAGACCTGGACTCCCTCAGACTGGGGATACATGTAGGATTGGTGTGCTCAGTCCACACCCTTGGCCTTGCTGCCTGGTCTCCTGCACACAGCCTGGGAGCTGGAAAGAGTCTTCAGAGGAAAAGTGGTGCTTAGCAAAGCAAATCCAGCCTCTTTGTCTTAATTGGAGCTCTCTCAAATGGATTTCTGGCCCCTCCTGTGAGGGTGGGACTGGCAGACACATTTTGTTGGAATTTCCCATGAGCTTAGAAGATTTTTATGGCCCTCTCATGGTAGCTGCTTATTGTCCTACACCACCTCCTCACCCCCCATGCAACTAGTTTTTCTTCAGTCAGAATAAAACCATCTTTGTGCATCCTCAACAGTGGTCAATGAGAGTGGGTTTTTCCTCCAGTACTTTCACGTCACAGATGAGGGAGAGACTGCCCTAGGAGTACTGAGAGACTGAGGGAAGAGAAAGACGATGGAAAGAACTGGGTGGGGAGGGAGACAGTGAGATCCAGCTGAACATCTGACAGAAAACAATCTGGCTGATGAGCAGAGGCGGACAGTCCTGGCGTGTTGACTCAGCTGCATCCGTGTGCACCCGCTTGCTTCCGTAGCCCCAAAAGAAAAACAAAGTGCTGCCACTATTCTCTTTTCTCTCCGTGCCAGCTCTTTCTTGGAGGGCTCATCTGTTTCCTTTGCTGTAACTGTGCAGATTTCTTAAACTCCGTATCTGTGGCTTATCTTCTAGACCAGATGTATTTTTGTCTGTCCGTTGGATATTCCCACATGAATATCCCATTAATCTTTTGTGGGTCAGACATTGTTTTCCTTCACCTACCTCTGCTATAGAGGCTGGAAAAACAACATACTTATTTTCCCAATCTCTCTTCAGGTGAGGTTTCCATGTGACACTGTCTGGCCAATAAGACATAGCAGAAGTCTACAGGAGGTTTCCAGGGAAGCTCTTGCTTTACCCATGTATTTGATTCCCCCTTCCTCTCTTCTTTCTGCCTGGAGTTACTACCCGAGGCCTGGGCCTGTGGCAGCCATCTTGTAATCCCAGGGGTAAGTGCCCAGAGAAACACAGAGCCCTCAGTTCTGACTTTGTCCACCTGTTGAAGCCAGATCAGTAGTTACCCACCTTCAGATTTTTGTTTTGTGAAGAAAAAAAGCCCCATTTCTCTAAAGCATTCTTTGGTGTTCTATCATTCACCATCAAAATGATCTCTAACCTAACAGATTGATACTTGTCTAAAGTTGACCTTATCTTTTTTAGCCCTGCTCCCCATTAGTTTCTCCTTCTTGCTTTACTATTTTATGTATGATGTCGTGACTTCCTCATTCTCAGAACTTTGAAGTTATCTGCATTTTCCCTTTCCTATGTCCTTTTCCACATCTAACCAGTCAATAATTGTCTTGTCTTTTATATTCCACTTTTATTTCAGGGCCTTAGCATCTGGATCTCCCCGTTTTCTGTTCCCAGTCTGGAAAACATGATATCGTCAAATCAACTTTGTCTTAGGATCAGCCAGACCTGGATTCAAATTCTGTCACCTCTACCCTCTAGCTATGTGATCTTGACCAAGTTATTAATCTTTCTGAATCTCTGTTTTCACATCTTCAAATGAGATTCCTAATGCCTACAGTAATGACTATGTCGAGGTGTGTGAGCTAATGCAAACGTTGCATGGTCATCTTGAGAGAGAAAATGTAGAAGTTAAAAATTTAGGAGTCAGATTATATAGGCTCAAACCCCAGTTTAAATTTTATTGATGGTGTAATTTTGGGCAAGTTATTTGGTTCTAGTGGCTACTTTATAGATTCATTGGGATTTTCCCTGTAGACAATCTTGAATGTGAACACTGGCAATTTTACTTATTTTTTCTGATTTTTATGTCTTCTACTATTTATTTTTCTTCCCTTATTGCATTTGCCAGGAATGCTAGGACAAAATTGAATAGAAGGGGTGAGAATGGATGCTCTTGTTTTGGTTATGATCTTATAAAAAATAGTTTGCTATTTTGCCACGTTAGTTGTCTTTCATGTAGTTGTTTTTTTTTAAGCAAATTCTCTTTTCTGAAATTATTGAGATGATTATATTATTTACATTGATTGTAATAATTATATTATTACATTATATAGAATTTACATTGACTGAATTTCAAATGTTAAGCCAACCTTGCCCTCCTAGAATATATACTACTTTGTCAACATGCGTTATATTTTTTATATATTACTTTATTCAACTTACTAATATTTTATTAATGTTACTTTCATGTCACTTCATGAGGGATATTAGCCTATAACTTTCTTTTCTTATTTTAGCATCAGGATTATTCTGGCCTCATCAAATGAATCAAGAAACATTTCCTTTTTTTTCCTATTTTTTCTCTCTATTTTTAAATGAACTTATTTTCTATGCTATTTATTTTACAATGCTATTATCAATGCTATTTATTTTACAAATGTCTTATAGATATCTGGGCCAGGAATTTTCTATATGAAAAACTTTTTAATGACAAATTCAAACTCTGTAATAGAGGTCTATTCATATTTTCTGTTTCTTTTCATGTCAGTTTTGATAAGTTATTTCAAGGAGTTTGTGCATTTCATTTAAGTTATCAAATTTATTGACATAGAGTTGTTCACAGTATTCCTTATAATCCTTTTAATGCCATTAGGATATGTAGTGTTGTTCTGTCCTTTGTATCCCATATTGGTAATTTGTGTCTCTTTTTTTTTTAATTCATTCTTACTAGGAGCTTCCCAATTTTGTTAATATTTTAAAAGGACAAACTTTTAGTTGATTTACTCTGTTCTTTGAGAAATGTATTGATTTTTGCTCATTTTTTTTTCCTTTTCCCTCCTTACTTTGGGTTTAATTTATTCTTTTTCTGGCTTCTTAAAGTGGAAACTTAGTTGGTTAATTTTAACTTTTCTTCTTTACTAATATAAGCATTTCAGCTGCAATTTCTCATTTTCAACACAAAGAAGGAAGCACAGGTATTCTTTTGTTCAGTATTTATAAACTTAAACTATTTCTGCTGGAGAAGAACAATTAATCAAGCTGATGCTGGGACCTCTTGACTCCCTTAGCCTCAAGAAGATACTTTGCAATGTGTTGAACAGTATCCTCAACAACATTCCAACAGTGATTCAGCAGTGAGTTTCATAGGCTCTTTCAATACAGCGTAATTCTAAAGAAACATTAAGAAAGGGTAATTCTGCAAGGGGGCCAATATATAGTTTTCTGGTGATCTGATTTAATCCAAGAAAATATTCTGGTATATTTTAGAAATAGATGGATTGTTTTTCTTACTGGAAATCGGCTATAAATATTGTTTTTTTCACATTTGAGCCATTAATAATGATTATGATTGGGTTGCAATGAATTTGAAGTAATATTTTTCGATAAATACCTGGAATCATTCTATTCTGTGTTGTTGGCTGTGAATAGTAATAAGACTTTGGTGTCAGCCAAACTGGGGGAAAATTACATTCCTGTTTGGCTATCATTTGACCTTTATATTCCATTGCTTTATTTCATTTCATGTATCATTTTGTAGCCAAACAAGAATGTATGCCTTAATGGTGGTCCATCTCCTCTGTGAGGATGTAGGGGCAAGGGTGTATTCTCAAGGAGGAATATTGGTGCCACTCTCACAAATAGACAAATAGTGGTCAAGAGCCCACAAGTAATGCTACAGAACATAGCCCCTCTAATTACAACTGTGGAAACCAAGGGACATATGTTAATTGCACTGGAGTAATCTTAAAATGCTTATCTGTGAGTGAAATAATTTTCTAAAAACACTTTTATGGAATAAAATTGCTTGTACCATGTAAGCATATCAAATAGGATGACTTGCTGTATAGAAATATTACTTTTTTTTTTTTTTGAGACAGAGTCTTACTCTGTTGCCCAGTCTAGAGTGCAGTGGCATGATCTTGGCTCACTGCAACCTCCGCCTCCTGCGTTCAAGCGATTCTTCTGCCCCAGCCTCCCTGGTAGCTGGGATTACAGGCGCCTGCCACCGCGCCTGGCTAATTTTTGTATTTTTAGTAGAGACAGGGTTTCACCATGTTGGCCAGGCTGGTCTTGAACTCCTGACCTCAGGTGATCCGCCCACCTCGGCCTCCCAAAGTGCTGGGATTACAGGCTTGAGCCACTGCACCTGGTCAGAAATATGACTTATAAATTGGTGAAAAGTTCAAGAACCGCCCCCTTAATTAAACGGAAAAATAATTTTTGTAGGCCCTTAGAAAAGACTTAATAATTGAGATATTGAAAACAAATAGAAAAGATCTTTGATGGGAAGGAGATATTACTCACAACTTAGTAATTTGATTCTTGCTATTATATGAAATTTCAATTCTGTTTAAACCCCAAACGAAGGTATTGTTTCCCCTTGTATTTGGGGCAGCCTTAGAACAGCCTTATTCTTCTAGTTATTAATTTTTCATCTTCATTGAGGCACAATTGATAAGTAAAAATTGTGTATCTTTAAGATGTATGACTTGTTGCTTTGATATATGTATACATCATGAAATTATTGCCACAATCAAGCTAATTAACATATTCATCACCTCATATAGTTACCTAGTATGTGTGTGTGGTGAGAACACTTAAGATCTACTGTCTTAGCAAATTTTAAGTTTGAAATACATTATTGTTAACTATGTTCACATTGTTGTACATTAGATCTCCTGACTGCATTCATCTTTTAATTTTATTTTTTGAGGTAGGGTCTCACTCTGTCACCCAGGCTGGAGTGCAGTGATACAATCATAGCTAACTGTAGCTTTGAATTCCTGTACTCAAGCGATCCTTCTGCCTTGGCTTCCTGAGTAGCTGGGACTACAGGCACCTACCACCATGCCGGCAAATTTTTTATTTTTAGTAGAGACGTGGTCTCATTGTGTTGCTCAGGCTGCTCAAACCCCTGGGCTTAAGCAATCCTCCCACCTTGGCCTCCCAAAGTGCTGGGATTATAGGCAGGAGCCACTGTGTCGAGCCCAGAATTTATTTATCTCCCATAACTGAAACTTTGTACCCCTTGACCAATATCTCCCCATTTCCTCCTCGCTTCAGCTCTTGGCAACCATCTTCTATTCTCTGCTTCTAGGAGTTTGAATATTTTAGACTCTATATGTAAATAAGATCATGCAGTATTAGTGTTTCTGTACCTGGCTTGTTTCACTTAGTGTACTGTCCTTTAGGTTCATCCATGTTGTTGCAAATACTAAGATTTCCCTTATTTTTAAGACTGAATGATATAATAATATTCATTGAGTATATATACACCACGTTTTCTTTTTCCATTAATCTGTCAACAAACATTTAGGTTGTTTCCTTATCTTTGTTATTGTGAATAATGCTGCAATAAACAGAGAAACCCAGATACCTCTTCAAGATACTCATTTCATTTCCTTTGGATATGTACCCAGACATGGGCTTGCTGCATCGTAAAGTAGTTCTAATCTTAATTTTGAGGAACCTCCATAAGGTTTTCAATAATGTACTAATTTGCATTCTATATTAATCTGTTTTCATGCTGCTGAGAAAGACATACCCGAGATGGGGTAATTTATGAGGAAAAAGAGATTTAATGGACTCATAGTTCCATGTATCTGGGGAGGCCTTATAATCATGGCAGAAGGTGAAAGGCATGTCTTACATTGGTGGCAGGCAAGGGACAGAATGAGAACCAAGTGAAAGAGGTTTCCCTTTATAATACCATCAGATCTCAGACTTATCCACTACCACAAGAACAGTATTGGGGAAGCGGCCCTCATGATTCGATTATCTCACACCTGGTCCCCTTGGACAACACAAGGGAATTATGGGAGCTGCAATTCAAGAAGATTTGGGTGGGGGCACAGCCAAACCATGTCATTCTGCCCTGTCCCCTCCCAAATCTCATGTCCTCATATTTCAAAATCAATCATGCCTTCCCAACAGTCCCCCAGTCTTTTTTTTTTTTTTTTTTTTTTGAGACGGAGTCTCGCTCTGTCGCCCAGGCTTGAGTGCAGTGGCCGGATCTCAGCTCACTGCAAGCTCCGCCTCCTGGGTTTACGCCATTCTCCTGCCTCAACCTCCCGAGTAGCTGGGACTACAGGCGCCCGCCACCTCGCCCGGCTAGTTTTTTGTATTTTTTAGTAGAGACGGGGTTTCACCGTGTTAGCCAGGATGGCCTCGATCTCCTGACCTCGTGATCTGCCCGTCTCGGCCTCCCAAAGTGCTGGGATTACAGGCTTGAGCCACCGTGCCCGGCCCAGTCCCCCAGTCTTAACTCATTTCAGCATTAACTGAAAGGTCCACAGTTCAAAGTCTCATCTGAGACAAGACAAGTCCCTTCTGCCTATGAGGCTGTGAAATCAAAAGCAGGTTAGTTACTTCCTAGATACAATGGGGTTATAGGCATTGGATAAATACAGCCATTCTGAATGGGAGAATTTGGCCAAAACAAAGGAGGCACAGACTGCATATAAGTCCAGAATCCAGTGGGGCAGTCAAATCTTAAGACTCCACAATGATCTCCTTTGACTCCACATCTCACATCCAGGTCACGCTGATGCAAGAGGTGGGTTCCCATGATCTTGGGCAGCCTGGCCCCTTTGGCTTTGCAGGGTACAGCCTCCCTCCCAGCTGCTTTCAGGGGCTGGTGTTGAGTGTCTGTGGCTTTTCCAGGCACATAGTGCAAGCTGTTGGTGGATCTACCGTTCTGGGGTTTGGAGGACAGTGGCCCTCTTCTCACAGCTCTGCTAGGCAATGACCCAATATTGACTCTGTGTGGGGGCTTCAATCCCACATTTCCCTTCTTCACTGCCCTAGCAGGAGTTCTCCATGAGAGCCCTGCCCCTGCAGCAAGCTTCTGCCTGGACATCCAGGCATTTCCATACATCCTGCAAAATCTAGGAGGAAGTTTCCAAACCTCAGTTCTTGACTTCTGCACACCTGCAGGCTCAACACCATGTGGAAGCTGCCAAGGCTGGGGGCTTGCACCCTCTGAAGATTTGGCCTAAGCCGTACCTTGACCCCTTTTAATCATGGATAGAGTGGTTGGTATGGCTGGGACGAAGGGCACCAAGTCTGTCGGCTGCACACAGCAGGGGGCTCTGGGCCCAGCCCAGGAAACAATTTTTTCCTCCTAGGCCTCTGGGCCTGTGATGGGAGAGGCTGCTGCAAAGTTCTCTGACATGCCCTGGAGACTTTTTCTCCATTGTCTTGCTAATTAATATTTGGTTCCTCATTACTTATGCAAATTTCTGCAGCCAGCTTGAATTTCTCCTCAGAAAATGGGCTTTTCTTTTCTATTGCAGGCTGCGAATTTCCCAAACTTTTATGCTCTGTTTCCTTTTTAAAACTGAATGCTTTTAACACCACCCGAGTCACCTCTTGAATGCTTTTCCACTTTGAAATTTCTTCTGCCAGATACCTTAAATCATCTCCCTCAAATTCAAAGTTCCACAAATCTCTAGGGCAGGGGCAAAATGCCACCAGTTCCTTTGCTAAAACATAGCAAGAGTCACCTTTACTCCAGTTCCCAACAAGTTCCTCATCTCCTTCTGAGACCACGTCAGCCTTAATTTCATTGTCCATATCATTATCAACATTTTGGTCAAAGCCATTCAACAAGTATCTAGGGAGTTCCAAACTTTCCACATTTTCCTCTCTTCTTCTGAGCCTTCCAATCTGTTGCAACTTCTGCCTGTTATCCAGTTCCAAAGTTGCTTCCACATTTTCGGGTATCTTTTCAGCAGCACCCCACTCTCCTGGTACCAATTTACTGTATCAGTCTGTTTTTATGCTGCTAATAAAGACATACCCAAGACTGGTTAATTTACAAAGAAGAAAAGGTTTAATGGACTCACAGTTCCATGTGGCTGGGAAGGCCTCCCGATCATGGCAGAAGGTGAAAGGCACATCTTATATTGGTGGCAGGCAAGAGAGAAAATTGGAACCAAGCAAAAGGGTTTTTTTTTCCCCTTATAAAACCATCAGATCTTGTGAGACTTATCCACTACCACGAGAACAGTATGGGGGAAACTGCTCCCATGATTCAGTTATCTCCCACCAGGTCCCCTCCCGCAACATATGGGGATTATGGGTGCTACAATTCAAGATGAGATTTGGGTGAGGACACAGTCAAACCATATCACATTCCCACCAACAGTACACAGGGGTTCCCTTTTCTCCACATCCTCAATGATACTTGTTATTTTATGTCTTTCTGGTAATAGCCATTCTAACAGGTGTGACATTGTTTTTCATTGCAGTTTCGATTTGCATTTCTCTGATGATTAGTAATGTTAAGCACCTTTTCATACACCTGTTGGTCATTTGTTTGTCTTCTTTGGAAAAATGTCTATTCAGGTGTTTTGCCCATTAAAAAAGTCAGACTACTTGTTTTTTTATTATCAAATTGTAGGAGTTCCTTGTGTATTTTGAATATTAACCCTTTATCAGATAATATCTTTTGCAAATATTTTCTCCCATTTTATAGGTTGACTTTTTTATTGTATTGACTGTTTGCTTTGCTGTGCAGTCATTAGTTGTTCATTGGCCTTGTCACAGCAAAAGATGGGTGCTTGAATTTTACATGTTTTCTTTACCAGCTCTTTAAAGAAACTTGGAATATAGAAAAGTTCCATATTCAGTGTCCCTTGCTTTCCTTTTGTCACTCTTCTACCTGCCTCATACTGTCTTCCACCTTCCCCCACCCAAATGTGTTGTAGAGAAAGGATCTAATTGTAGTAATTTACTTTCCTACTGTCATTCACTCATTCGTTTAGAGATTTTACTATCTGCTTACCATGTGCCAGTCACTCTTGCTGGGTATACTTTAGTTAGAAAAACTGTCAAAGGCCCTGACTTCACGAATTGAAATACTAGGTGGGAAGACATTCATTCATTCATTCAGTCTTCAAAAAACGATTTATTGAGTACCTAGTATGTGCTAGATGCTGTTCTAGCTGGTAAGGAATACAGTGGCGACAGAATAGGAGAAGTTAGATGGTAATAAATGCTGTGAAGCCAAAGGTAAGAGAATATGGAGATAAGGAACAGACAGTAAACAAATACAGACATAACTGTACTACTGTGTCAGGCAGTGATAAGAGCAGTGGAGGAAAATCAAGCAGAGAAAAGAGGAAGAGACTGGGGGGTAGTGTTATCTTAGAGAGGGTGGTCAGAGAGGTCTTTCTGTAGAAGCGACATTTGACCAAAGACCTTGAATGAACTGAGAGGTCACCTAGTTTGAATTTAGATCAGTGTAACCCAGACTTTACTAAATAGGTGGATGAGGTATTTTAGAGAACAGAGGCTAGTTAGTGCCTGTGCTGCAAACACAGGCTGAATCAATGCAGCACTGGCCTTTTGTTTGGTAACAAGGCCTTTTTTTTTGGGAAAGTACCCATAGACTACTACTAATTGCTTTTGTTGATGTAGACAAGTAACTTCACAAAACAATGAAAGGGATAAATGAAGTCCTTTTGGAATTTTGGTTTACCCTTTAAATGTTATTATGATTTAAAGGTGTGAAAATTACGTTTCACTTTAGTTTTTTCTGATAATAATTTTCAGGAAAAAGAAAGAAATGATGAGTACCATTCAGACCAGGAAAGGTACTATCATTTAAGTGGGATTGTAAAGATACTGTTTGCATGCTTTTGATCATGGTTGCTGATGATTACAGCATGGTGGTATCCTCATTCCCATCCTACCCATGGAATTTTGGTTTTTGTATTTAACCAGTTTAGTTTCACCAGTGATGAATGTGTCTGGTACCTCTGTTGGATCAGTGTCTTAGCCAGGCCTCCGAGGCAAATATGCTTGAGCAAGAAAGTGGTCCTGAATACCTAGAAATTCCAACAGTTTCTCATTTGAAGGATTTCTTTGCTGTTATTCTACCATCTGCCTTTTGATCATGCTTTTGTATTGAATTCTTATCATATTTTATTCATAGATGAATTCAGTGATATAGCAGTATGTTTTAAACCTTTTTCATGTCAAAAACTGAAGGTAACTTGAGAATAGTAAGTCTCTGTTGTGATGTTAGGGCACCATATGTGCATCAGACTTATAAATATTCCCTGATGATATTTGAAGGTCTAGGTTGTAGAGTTAGAACTATCTAGTTAGTAGCCAGGTTTTACATTCTATTTACCAAAAATAATTTAAAAACCTAGATTAGGCGTCCTTGTTTAATTATGTAAATCATCAGAGCATAAATAAGGGAGCCTTCTATTGACAAAAAGTGTGCAGCTACAGAACATACCAAGGGGACCATAAGGAGGCAGCTTCATCTATAAGGCATAGCCACATCTGGATGTCCAACTGGTTGAATGTGAGTAGAATATAATTTCATTATGCTCTTTTATCTCCTTGTGCTGTAGCTGTACATTATCAGCTTGTGAATGAACCTTATCTGTTCCTCAATTGAATTTTACATTATCTCTGCTGCTTTGCTTCTTACCTTTTCAGCACTTCACTGGATATTTATCTTAACTTTAGAGGTTCATTTTAGAATTCAACATTTAACAGGTCATGGATGTCAAAGCAATTCTAATTTTTAAGACCCCTTTGTGTTCAGATGATTAATATATTTTTGTCTCTGTGATTCGAAGTCATAGGAGACATAATCTACAGGAGAAATGAGCAATGAAACTGCTTCTCGGAGGAACTTACAGGAATCAAAAGTGGACATTACTTAACCCTAGTATTGTTTTATCTGAAATATAATCATAAAGCGATCAATTTGCAAAACTGAAATAATTTTAAAATGTATATATGATTAATCACCTTTAGGGAAATAATGTAGGTATTGGTGAGAAGGGAGAGTGAACAATAATAAAATAAAAACAACAAAATGGAATGCTGTTTTAAAAACTGGAAAATTATTTAAAAGAGAGCTGTTCTTCTTTTCATTTTAGTTGAACTAACCTTGATTTTCTTTTTTTTATTTACCTATAATTGATTTTTATCTGCCTATAAAGAGTTTTGTGATCAAATTCTGCCTCATAAGAATACCTCTACAAATAGAATATATTTGAATATATTTCTTTTGAATTGGGAAAAGCAACACAGGTATACAATTGATTTTATGTACTGAATTCTACTTATTTATATGATTATATAGGAAAGAAACCTCATTGATGGGGCTTTGATTTCATAGGATTGATATTGTAGTGATTGAAAAGATTTAGAAATAAAAATTAGTAATAAGGGAAATTGTAGGGGAAAAAGAAAACTTTTTTTTTTAAAGCTTACTAATCTTTAGATGCTAAACCAGGTATCTGAGACAGCACTGTGACTCTTTAAAATAAGTGACGTGTGACATAGTTGCTACCAGCACATCCCTTCCTCTTTCGGTTTATGAGGGTTGCTGCTAGATTGCATCTGAGACATGACAGTGTGTGTGTACACACACATACCTCCCCTGCATACACACCACACACATACACACACCGGCTTCTTTCTGAGAGTGTTACCAATTAACATGTGTTGACATATCTTTCTCCTTCCCAGGAGGAAAGTGGCAGGAGTTTGAGAAAAGTTACAGACTCTGATTTAAACTATGTTGTAATTGGACCAAATAAAATAATTTCTGGCTTATAATTATTAATTTATTTTTATAAACTCTATCACCAGGAATAACAGGTCTTAACATTTTTAGTGTATTTTCCTGCAGCATTTTTTTGTGTGAGTGTTTTTTAACATGTTTGAGCTTGAACTTTATGACTTTATACCTTTTAAAATTAACTTTATAGGATGATCATTTCCCAGGTTATTAACAGTTCTTTATAAATATGATTTGTGTTGGCTGAAATCATACAGATCATGTGGCTTAAGTTTTTCCTTATTATTGGACAACTAAGACATTTGAAAATGATTGTTGCTGTTATAAATAATGGAATAATCTTTTACATTAAAAATTTCTTGTGTTTTAGATACTTAGGATGAAGAGATATCTATGGAACTAAAATTAGTTAATGTGTGTGAAGAGATTTAAGGTTTTTGATACATATTTTAAAATTACTTTTCATAAAGCCAGTAAGAAGCTGCTATTATTGATATTTTAGAAATAAGGAATTTGAGATCTGGAAAAGTTAAATTACTCATCCAGGGTCACATAGCTACTAAGTACTAGGGACCACTGGGGAATTGGAACCCCAGTCCTTTTCCACTGTAAGTGTTTTAAGTGTGTTCCTTGGAATATTAGTAGATAGGGCAAGGAAAAAAGGGCTTAAATGAGAAAAAATTAGAAAATGTCAAGTTAAATCTTTTGAAAAAAAATCCTCAGATCTCTGGACATCACCATAAAGACAAGATGATATGTGGCTGTAGAACACTGAGGAATACTCTGGGATATGCTTGCTGACACTGGGCTACATTATGGTGATGAAAGCAGACTTTTGACAAGAAGTTGAGGTTCATATTCTACTGGCCCCATACAGAAACTCTTTAACTCAGGACCTATAAACATCTAACATTGGTCCCTTTAGGTAAGATTAAATGACCAAAGAGGAACGGTTTAGTGACATAATTAAAATCTTACTAAATTCAGCCCCTTGAGATTTTAGATAGAAAAGTAGCACAAATTGAGCTAATAACAATAATTTAAAAATTGTCTTTTAACAACGGTTTATTTATTTATTTATTTGAGACGAAGTTTCACTCTTGTCACCCAGGCTGGAGTGCAGTGGCACAATCTCGGCTCACTGTAACCTTCGCCTCTCAGTTCAAGCGATTTTCCTGCCTCAGCCTCCCAAGTAGCTGGGATTACTGGTGTGCACCACCATGCCCAGCTACTATTTTTTATTTTTAGTAAAGATGGGATTTCACCGTGTTGGCCAGGCTTGTCTTGAACTCCTGACCTCAGGTGATCTGCCCACCTCGGCCTCCCAAAGTGCTGGGATTACAGGTGTCAGCCATTGCACCTGGCCTAAAAACTATTTATTTTTAAATGCTTACGGATTCACAGGAAGTTGCAAAAACATGTACAGGGAGGTCCCATGTAATCTTCACCCCCAAGAGTAACTCTTACATAACCATTCTACAGTACAATGTCAAAACTAGGAAATCGGCGTCAGTAAAGTCCACAGAATTTATTCAGGCTTTACCAATTCTATGTGCATTCAGGTGCACACGTGTGTGTGTAGTTCTATGTAATTTAATCACTGGGTAGACTCATGTAACTACCACCATACCCAAGATGCAGAACTGCTCAATCTCTCTAAGACTCCCTCTTGCCAGCCTTTTGTAGCCATGCCTACCCCTCTCCTGTCAATAAAAACTAGTTTTTTCAAAAATGAGCAGTGTATATCTTAGGATATGATAGTTCCAACCCTACTTCATATCATTCACCTATTTCTACAGGACTCTGCTGATAACTAATTAAGGCTCAAATATTGTTTTGTAGATAGTATTTACTAGGACAGTAAAGTTAGCCAGTCCAGTTTAGAAAGAATTTTAACACCAAAGAAGGGTGGCCTTAATTCTGAGTTGAGGAGGGACCTCAAGCAAAATGTAAAGGTGCCCTGGGTGCTCTACTGCCCTTTCCCATGGCCCTCTGCTGCCTTTCTGCACTGCCTAGCCTTTGCACACCCGCTTTGGAGACCTCAAATGCCCTGGGGTTGATAGGATGACAGTCAGCTCCCACTCTTAGCTTTCACACGGCCCTCACTACGGTGGGTGAGCCTCCAGGAGCCATTGTCAACCCACTTAATCTTCCATACCTATTCTGCCATACCTGTCATATCCCTAGCTGATTGTGTCTAGTCTCCTTTTTGTGTCTAGACTCCTTGGACAGGAGTCCTCTTGACTTCTTCCTCAGTCCTGTCTTGTACTTCTCTTGTAGGCTAATGTCTTAAATAGAAGAAGTAGGACAGACACCTTGCTTCCCACACCTGGAGGTGGTCACAGGATGGTAGGGCACTGCACCTTGCATCTATTTGTTCAGGACCTTGCAGTCCCAAATTTTCTAACCTTTAATAAAGTAATCTGAGCTAATGTGTTAAATAATTTAATGTGCTATCCCTTGCAGAAATGACTGTAGTTCAAATAAAGAATTCCTAGTGAAGTAAAAGCCTTAACTCAAAGGAAATCAGAGTGAAACTCACAGAGTTGTGTATCTGCCTGGTGACTCTTTGAAGTCGTATTGTCCAGATGTGTGCCTTCTAACCTAACCCTAATCCTAACGCACTTACCTGGGATGGACCATTTCCCAAGCATTTTGGCCAATTGAGAATTTTCTATACATAGTTTTGAAATTATAAGAACCTCAATTTACCCAGAGTTCGGAAACCTGCTGAGATTTCAGAGTTGATTGGAATGTGCTCTGTTTTGGAACACAAGATTAGTTTGTGGATTTGCAGCAATAAACAAATGGCTGAAAGCCAAATAGTGTAGCTATTTTCAGTGAGTCTTCAGTAATCCAGCATCATAGAGAAATTAATTTCATACAAGTTTATCCCAATTAATCCTCTAAACTTGCCATTATTTAGTAATTCTGTCAGAATATTTAATATGACTGCTTTTCTAAAGCATACTGAGTATAATTTTTCTTTTATTTGATGATTAAGGCTCAGTATATTGAACATAAATTAGCATCCTGTACCTCTGTGATTTATGATTTTGAAGTATGTGGATTACCTGTTTTAATACCAGATGTCCCCAGTGCTGTTTTTAAAGTTCTGCCTGCTTTTGTTTTATTTATCTGTCTCTTCCGTACTACCGAGAAGCTGTCACTCCTTGCCTGCCCTTTAGGTTTCCATCCTATCTTCTTCCCTTGCACAAACATAATATATTGCTTCTAATCCTTTGAATTTCAAATCCAGGTAACTAAATTTATTGGAGCTGTATGTATAATACAAGTGCATGTATTTGCCCTCTGGGTAGTTCTCCTCTGAGTTATGTGTATGAATGTTAGAGTTTTTGGTATTTGGGGCCTTGATTTTGGTTTCACAAATCCTTTGTAAACTTACTTGCTACATGATCTCACTCCAGTGATTGTTTCAATAGCTGAGATTTCCAGACAAATATCCTCTGAATAGTTGAGGCATTACTGTAATGAGATTAATTCCTGCATTTAACAAATATTTATTGAGTGCCAAAGAAACACATTCTAGGTGCTTAGAATTTATAATTGAACAAACCAAAAGACTCTTGCTCTCATGGAGCTTACATTCTAACAAAGGAAATAGATAATAAATCATAAACATAATAAATAAATTGTATCTTATGTTTGAAGGCAATATATATTTTGGAAAAAGAAGAAACCCCAAAAATAAATAAAGTCCAGTAAAAAATCAGGAGTACCAGTGGGTAGAGACTGTAATATTAAATAGGGTAAGCAGAATAGGGTTCACTGGGAAAGTGATTTGAGCAAAGAGGCGGAGGAGTTTAACCAAGCATATGTTTAGGATAAGAATTCCTGGCAATGGGCACAACCAGTGCAAAGGCCCTGATGTGGGTGCGTTTGAGGGATGGTAAGGAGGCCACTGTGGCCAGGGTGAAGTGAACAAGGGAAAGGGTAGGAGAGGAAGTGAGACAGAGAATGAGGGCAGATCACGTAGGGACTTGACAGCTGTTGTAAAGATCTTGGGTTTTACTCTGAGTGAAATAGGCAGCCATGAAGGTTTTTGAACAGAGGAATGATATAATCTGGCTTACGTTTTCAAAAGATCACTATGACTGCAACGTTGAGAAGATGCTGGGGGAAGCGGGACAATGGTGGAAGAAGGGAGAGCTATGAGGAAGCTATTTCAATAATCTAGGTGAAAGCTGATGGTGGCTTGGATCAGGGGAACAGCAGTGAAGATAATGAGAAGCAGTAGGGTACTTTCTAGAGGTAGAACCTATAGGATGTGCTTATAAATTGAATGTGGAAGTGTATGGGAAAGAAGAGTCAAGGATAATTCTAAGGGTTTTGGGCTGGGTCGTTAGGAGGATTGTGGGTCATCTGTTATGATGGGGAAGGCTGTAGATAAGAGGGAGAGTTCAATTTTGGACATGTTGGGTTTGAGATACCTATTAGACATTCAATTGGAGATGTTAAGTATGAAATTGGATATATGCCTCTGGAGTTTGGGAGAGAGGTCTGAGCTAAAGATACACATTTCGGGATCATTAATAGATAGATGACATTTAAAGCCATGAGATGGGAGAATACCAAAAAAGTGAGCATTGAAAGAGAGGAGTTCAGAAGGAAAGGGAGTAACTAGCAAAAGAAGCTGCATGGGAATGACCAGTGAAGTAGGAAGAAGATAAAGGGAATGTCGACCGTGTTTTGAAAGGCAAGTGAAGATGTTTTCAAATATTGAAACAGATTGTGTCATGTTGACAAAACATCAGGAAGAAGAAAGACCACAATCTGGGGTTGCATTTGAAGTTTTATTTCTTACAGGTGATATGGCTAGTAGGTCTATTTTTCCAGTGTGCTTGGCAGTTGGGCTGATTGCAGACTCTGTGCCAGGTCTTCAAATGGTGTTGTGAAGAAGCTGGAAGTACTAAAAACAAAAATAAAAGATCTTGCATACAAGGTGCAGGGCAAATGCATAGCCTGTGACCTAGGTTAGAGTGAGATCATTTAATGGGAATGCAGCTAAGTGGGAAAGTCCAGGTAAGGGAAGATGAAAAATCAAGGTATGGAGATGCAGAGGGCATGGGGGTGGATGACATGGACGCAATTACGAAATTAGGATGTTATTCCTCCATAACAGATGGGAAAAGAACAGAGAGTCAACATCACTATGATAAATACTGAACAGCAAGGAAGCAAACGATCACAGCTGAGGCATGCGAGCTGCTGTGAAACTCAGAAGTGATATTATCAATAAAGCCAGAGTTGTCAAGTGATTACCAAATAAACAACATATGGCTCATTGGTTGCCATGTCCCTGGAAACATATCCTCTTAGGAGATAGTATGCCTCTGTAAATGAGTTTCTGGTTTGTGCATACTTGCTTTTGGTACATACGGCAGTTGTGACATTGTAAGTACCCAGTTTACCTAAGCAAAACTGCTGCCAAAAAGACAACTATAGATTTCTCATTCTGGACAAGATGGAGTGGACTCAGTTCTCCCTGTTCTTCCTACTAAGTACAGTTCTAAACCCTGGACGTTATATGTAAACAAACAAACAAACAAAAAAGACTCTAAAAGGCAGAGAGAAAAGGCAGACTGGCTTGGGGCCTCTCTATCTGAAGGACACAGTGGTGAGTTCCTTGAGTTTTCTTTTTGCCTCATATATCCCAGGCTGGGTGTTGACAGCTACCCAGAAACACCAATGGGCACAGGCAAAAAAAATGCCCCAAGAAAAGCCTATTCTTTGTAGCCATAAAACAAGGAAAATAGAAGCCTAGAGAAATAGAAAACTTTCAGATGACTGCTGTACTATGCAAACACGACAGAAGAAACCACAGGCTTACCTCCACCCCCATCAGCAAAGACCAAATGAGAAGCCTAATCATCCATCCTTGCTTGGTTGTGATGAAGCAGCTCTTTACTCCTAGATTTTAAAGGCATCATCATAAAAATACTCCACCGAGCAATTATGAACACACTTAGAGCGTATGAAAAAACAGAATGTTTAAGCAAAGAATAGAAAGCCTTAACAAAAAAATACAAGAAATAAAGACGAAAGAAATGGAAATTTTAGAACTGAAAAATACAGTAACTGAAATTTAAAAGTGAATGGAGGCCAGGCGCGGTGGCTCATGACTGTAATCCCAGCACTTTGGGAGGCCAAGGTGGGCGGATCACGAAGTCAGGAGATGGAGACCATCTTGGCTAACATGGTGAAATCCCGTCTCTACTAAAAATACAAAAAATTAGCTGGGCATGTTGGTGGACACCTGTAGTCCCAGCTACTCGGGAGGCTGAGGCAGGAGAATTACTTGAACCCAAGAGGCAGAGGTTGCAGTGAGCTGAGATCATGCGATGGCACTCCAGCCTGGGCAATAGAGTGAGACTCTGTTTCAAACAAACAACCAACCAAACAAAAAACAAACATGCTACTTTCTACTATGCACCGGAATTCCATCTTTTTAAAAGCCCCTCAATAATATTCTTAAATTACCTACTTGGTATACAAGAACGATGTTAGTTGGTGAGCAGGTACAGCTCCTTCTGCTTCCTGACTCCTATCCAGCAATCCTCCCTCTCCAGTAATCCAGCTACCCCACATGCAAGATCCCTTCCTGAGATATAGACTGCCCCACCCTGGCCTCCACTGTTTCTTTTGCCAGACTGAGAAGAGAATCACATATTTATCTCTGAGATCTATGCTTCTTATGGAGTCCCAAAAGTGGTTGGAAAAAAATTTCTTTGATCAAGGGCATCACTTCTACTCAGTCCTTATTCTCACTCTGCCTCTTCATCTGGTAATTATTAATTTTTTGGAACCCCAAAGGCTGAGCTTGTCTATACGAGGCCTTCTCTCTGGGATTGGGGCTGCATTTGTCCCCAGTTACAGACAGAACACAGAGGAAGAGGCCAACAGTGGACACACCTGGCTGTTGAGCAACAACTTTATCTCCCTGGCTTCAGCCTTCCTATATTCCAGCCTTGTATTTGGACCATGTCACTGCCTAACACAAGGTCACAGATAGGAATCACATGGTATAACCTGGGGAGTGAACATCTTTGCATTTACATGGACCTGCTATCTTAGCTGATATACACATAGGGAAGTGGGGAGTGGGGCCAATGGTAAAACACTGACTGTGGACCTGCAAGGCCTCTGCTCTGAGTGACTGTGGGATACACAATGAGATAATGATAAACCTGTGTGACCGTGAAGGCCAGTATGCTGTTATGAGAATTGAGTGGTGGATGTCAGTGATGCCTTCCAGTTATTAAAGAAGGAAAGGCTTATTTAACTTATTTTTTGAAACTAAGATCTCCAAGATGAGAGCCTGGTATGATTGTGTGGATGGCACAGTAAATCTTTTTCTGACTAGATGAGCTAGTCTGTTGAAGAAATTCGGCAGAACATGAAGCTCTCCAATCTCAGAACCTACTTTCCTCTGATGCCTTCCTCAATCTAAGTACACCCTCTTCCTCACCATCATTTTATCATATAGTCTCTTTCCTTGTCTTGACTCACACAGGAATAAGGAGATAACATTCAAAAGAATTTTTATAAAGCCTTTGTGTATTGCCTGTTAGTCATATATTGAACAATGTGCTACATATGACCCTGATGCTGGGGCTCAGTCCTTAGAAGGGAACAGTCCATGCCATTATAGAAATTACCTGGGACATGGACACTGAACAGAGGAGTATTTAATGTAATTTTCATATGTGCTATGAGAAGTCAGATGAGGCTATGAGAACATACACAGGGGAGATCAGACCAGATTTCCCCAGAGGAGGTGGCATGAAAACAATAAACAGGAATAGGTGAGAGAACATCAGAGGGTCTTATGTACAGAGTACCTTTTTATTATCATCTCATCCAGATGATTTATTTCCTAGTTTCAAGAAGCCCCCATGTAGCCAGGAACGTGTACATGAATTGTGAATTAATCATTTTGACTTAGTGATATATGGATTAGGAAAAAATGACCTGCAGATTTCTCTGGCTAGATACTACAGGCAAAATTTTGAAGGAATTTTTTATAAATAAATGTTGACTTTTCCAGTTTAATGCAATGAAAATATTATCTAGTTTGTCCATTTTTGAAATATTTGTATGTTGGTATATGTTACAAAATTGTAAATGTATACATATTCATATTTCCTTTTTTTGGTATTTTCTGATTATGCTAAGAAAGGGACTCTGTATACAAATGAAAGGAAATACTACTTAACCTATAAAAAGTAATACTATCAGTCAGACACCATGGCTCACACCTGTAATCACACCACTTTGGGAGACCGAGATGGGAGAATCACTTGAACCCAGGAGTTTGGAACCAACTTGGGCAAACACAGGGAGACCCTTGTCTCTACAAAAAATAAAAAAAAATTAGCCAGGTATGGTGGTGCATGCCTGTGGTCCCAGCTACTCGGGAGACTGAAGTGGCAGGATCGCTTGAGCTCAGGAGATTGAGGTTGCATTGAGCCATGATCACGCGCTGCACTCCAGCCTGGGTGACAAAACGAGACCCTGTCTCAAAAAAAAAAAAAAGAAAGTAGTACTATCATTTCATGATTCAAGTCTTTCTTGTTCACATTAAACATGCCATATCTCCTTACATGTTTCCTACACAAAGTATGTGCAAGTTAAAATTGCATTTGCTGTTGGAATTAACATGGAACTTGCAGAGGTACCATCCCTAAATCCTAGAGTCCTACCATAGGTGGGTGCATTTCCTGCTTTTATTTTGTTTGACTTTTCGATGGAAATGTAGTCTAAGGAGTGTAGGTGAGATGGGCTTGGCAGGATGTAGGTGGAAGATGTGATCTCACTTGTCCCAATAAAAGGGTAGCAGTGAGTCCAGATCCTCTGAGATACAGCTGGGACTCTTCAGTTTGGATGCCTGTGGAGAGGATCTTAATTAAAGAGCATCCATGCCTGACCTCTGGAAGGCAATGACTTGCCCCTTTTGTGGGAACTACTTTGATAGCCATACCCTTATGACGTGTCTACACAGTGTCTAAGGTACCTGCCTTCTTGGTGATGGAGACTGACAAAAGACTTTTTGTCTGTCCAGAGTGCTTTTCAGTTTTGTGGGAGAAGCACTGGGCAATTTGGTCAGCCTTATCAGAGCTGGAGCCAGCACTGAACATGGGTCTGAGAATTTTCCCTGGGAAGGTGAATTTCTATGGGACCGTGTATTAGTTTCCTACAGCTGCCAAAACAAGGTACCACAAACTGGGTGGCTTAAAGAACAGGAATGTATTGTGGAACAGTTCTGGAAGCTAGAAGTCTGAAATGAAGGTGTTGTGTGTGTGGACCGTGTTTCTTCTGGAGACTCTAGAGAAGAAGCCTTTCTTGCCTCTTCCTAGCCTCTGACAGTTGCTTGGCATTCCTTGGCTTGTAGATGCATCACTCCAATTGCTGCCTCCATCATAACATGGTTGTCTTGCCTCTGTGTCTGTTTCTGTATGTCCTCGCCTTTTCTCAGTAGGACACCGGTCATATCGGATTTAGGGACAATCCTAGTTCCATATGACCTCTTCTTAATGAATTACATCTGCAAAGACCCTCTTTCCAAATAAGGTTACATTCTGAGTTCCAGGTGGCATGACTTTGGAGGATGGGGGTGACACTGTTCAACCCAGTACAGACAGTAACAGGAAAACTCAGAAAAGAATCAACCTGTTTCATTTTCCTAAACTATTTTGAAGGACTCTGTCTAATATTCTATGAACCCAACTTCTGCTTCATCTATCCCAAGAGAGAAAGAGCTAGGGTAGACTTTTTACTTGTCCCTAGTGTCTTGCCATCTCTCAGGCACAGAGAATCCAGTTCAACATGGTCCTGGGGAGGCTGGTGTCTGAGATCATGACTATGCCTGTGCTGAGTGTGTACTGTGGGAGGCTGAAGATTTATGTGTATGTGAGCCTGGATCCAGCCATAGCCAATGATTTCCTCATATTTTCCTGTGACCTGAGGAGCATCAGATATGGGTACATCCAGCAAAACTAACCAGAGAACATGGAGATATTCATCCCTGCTGCTGGTGCTGGGTTCCCCTCTCATCCGTTCTGGTGGCCACTGTTGGAAGGTGGAAGTGGGAGGCCCAGCTGAATGGGCTCTGGGTGTGTGCAGAGAATCTGCATATTGCAAAGGAACTTTTCCTATGTCTTTAGACTTTAGGTTCTGGATTGTGGGCTCAGGGGAGGACATGAAGTAGCTATCACTTCTGAACCCTGGGCTGTTCTCTGTGTGAAGCCCGATTTGCAGAAGGTGGGGTTTTTCCTGGACTGTGGTGTTGAAAGCCATTTTGTGTTTCAGTGTCACATGTGAATTAGAGTTCTTGTCCCTTAATAATGGGCTTATCATACCTAATTAAACAAGATATCTTACAAATTTATGATATCCTATTATATTTTTTAAGTTCAGTTGAGGCACTGAATTCTTTTATTTATGTATTTATCGAAAATAGCTTTATTGAGGTAGACCATGATACAATAAAGTATACATATCTAGATTATACAATTTTACATTTTAAATTATACAATTTGGGGCTGGGCATGGTGGCTCACACCTGTAATGCCAGCATTTTGGGAGGCCAAGATGGGCAGATCCCTTGAGGCCGGGAGTTCGAGACCAGCCTAGCCAACGTTGCGAAACCCTATCTCTACTAAAAATACAAAAATTAGCCAGGCATGGTGGCACGTGCCCATAGTCCCAGCTACTCAGGAGGCTGAGGCATGAGAATTGCTTGAACTCGGGACGTGGAGGTTGCAGTGAGCCATTGTACTCCAGCCTGGGTGACGGAATGAGACTCTGTCTCAAAAAAAAAAAAAATATACAATTTGGCACATTTTGACTTATGTGTACATTTGTGAAGCCATCACCACAATCGAGATAGCACCCTTACCCATCACCCCTAAGTCCCCTGGGGCCTCGTTATGTTCCCTGCCTCCAGCCCCTCCCCATTGCCTTTCTTCATCAAAACCAACAGTGGATGTGCTTTTTTTGCTATAGATTAGCTTGCATTTTCTAGAGTTTAATATAAATGGAATCATTCAATAGATACTCTTCTGTAATTGTTTTGAGATCTATTGATGTTGTCGAATGTATCAGCAGCTCATACCTTTTCATTTCTAAGTAGTATTCCACTGCGTGGATATACACAATTCATTTATCCAAGACGATTCTGAAACTGTGTGCAAGGAGAGCTACAAGCAATTGCAGCATTTTCTTGTTTGGTTTTGTTTTTAATTGTCTCGCTTCTAGTCAAGTTGGCTGCCTTCAGCTCAACAAATTCTGAGAAGTTTCTTTTAAAATGTGCCTAATTGGCTTTTTGATGTGTTGTAAAAGTCATAGTTTTTTACATATGGTCATAGGTCATCCAAGATATAATAAGGTTTGGGTTGTGAAGATAAACTCTCTGTTTTAAATAAACATATAAACAAAGATAAAACACTCTATTTTTTTTTTTTTTTTTGAGACAGAGTTTTGCTCTTGTTGCCCAGGCTGGAGTGCAATGGCATGATCTCAGCTCATCACAACCTCTGCCTCCTGGGTTCAGGCGATTCTTCCGCCTCAGCCTCCCAAGTAGCTGCTATGACAGGCGTGCACCACCATGCCCAGCTAATTTTTGTAGTTTTAGTATAGACAGGACTTCTCCATATTGGTCAGACTGGTCTCAAACTCTCAACCTCAAATGATCCGCCTGCCTTGGCCTCCCAAAGTGCTGGGATTACAGGCGTGAGGCACCGCGCCTGACCTAAACACTCTGTTTTAAAGAAACATATAAACATATGCATGGACAGTTGAATCTATGAGGAAGATGAGATTGTGCTGAGATTGAACACAGCCCACTAAAGAAAAATAAGCTGAAGATGGAAGCCTAGGAAATACTTTTTTCTTTCTGCTTTCTTGGAAAACAAAGACACCAAGTGGTTATGTTTCTTTTTTTTTTTTAAACTTTAGAAATAAGGATCCATATGCTTTTTAGAGCTACCTTTGTGTGTACCTCCGAATAACTGTCTGGGAAATGGCCTTGCCAGCATCTTCTCTTGAGTTTATTGTGGAAAGCTTAAAAGATGACACTAGGTTCCAGAGTCTATAGTGATTCATGGTTTTTTTTGTTTGTTTGTTTCTGTTTTTTTGAGACACAGTCTCCCCATGTTGCCCAGGCTGGAGTGCAGTGGCACAATCTTGGCTCACTGCAACCTCAGCCTCCTGAGTAACTGGGATTATAGGCGCCTTGCCACCGTGCCCAGCTAATTTTTTTTATTTTCAGTAGAGATGGGGTTTTGCTATGTTGGCCAGGCTGGTCTCGAACTCCTGACCTCGAGTGATCTGCCTGCCTCAGCCTCCCAAAGTGCTGGGATTACAGGCATGAACCACTATGCCCTGTCTGATTCATGTTTTGATGCGTGACTTTTTATTGACTGGGACAAAATGTATGCACTGCTTGTGCAGACAGTTCCCCATCTCTACCAGTTGAAATCTTGAGAGTTATTAAAGTCAGGGTGGGAGCTCAAGGCCATTGAAAGGAGGTACGGACCAGCAGACAGTCATTCATGTGAGAAACGTATTGCTGTTTTAAAATGTGAAGAGGAAAAATATATCTACCATTAAAAAAACCCTTAATTTTGCTTGGTTTTATGTTATAGGGACATTCTGTAAAACAGAAAATGAAGCTATTTATAGTCCTGTGTTTGTAAACAAACATTTGATTTATCACGTTTTTGAACAATTCCAGTAGGAAGCTGCACTAGTTTATGGGAGCCAGTAGAATTTTTGCAGCCAAAAGTAACAAGAACAAGAACAACAACAACAACAAAAGAAAGAAAGAAAAGAAAGAAAGAAGAAAGAAAGAAAGAAAGAAAGAAAGAAAGAAAGAAAGAAAAGAAAAAAAAAAAAGCTGTGGATTCATCAAGAAATCACACTTCCTGGCGTGAATACTCAGGCGGAAGAGTGCCAGTTGTAGGTGCCAGTGACATCATTAGCATAATCAGTTCTGCCAAAGACATTGCTCACTGTTTCTGCACTGTGGTGCTGATTCTGGGGATTCCCATATAACTCCAAAGTACCAAAGATGACAGTCCCTTATTGCGCATTAAAATATCTGTGGCCTACTGGATTCCATGAAAAGCTCGACATTGGCCAAGATGGAAAACCAAAAGACTGCTGCATATTGACGTGACAAATTCTTTTAAAAACTCAAGAATGCAAAATTTTTCATCTCAAACTATTTCAGTAAAATTGTTGCTTCAGGTAGATGTTTCCTCTGCATTGCACAGCTCTCCTTGTACTTTCACAGAGAACTGAATACCATCATGAGATGACGAGCATGCCACCCACAGAAGCACCAACATGGTAGTGAGGAGCACGGGTGTGGGATCACCATTTCCCTTTCCTTATGTGTGAATGTGGAACAAATCATGATATGGTGGAACGGGGAGAACTAGGCCTAGGTAAACCTGTGACTTCAGGGCAGTTGTCTTGGGGCATCAGTCTTAAAGAGGTTCTAAATCATTGTCAGGGTAAAAGGAATTTTCCTTTCTTGAAGGTTTGATCTCTGGAATAAACTTGACAGTAGACAGCATAAAAGGCATGCACATTTATTACGTGTGTATGCATGGGAGTCACGAAAAGTATGAAACTCAAAGAAGGGCCAGATGGTTGAAGCTTAGACACCCTCTTTATAGGGGTGAGGCAAGTGGGGGATGTAGACAATTTTGGAGAAAGATTAAAAGATTCTTGGGGAAATGAATGGGCCTGAAGAACAGACAGTAGCCTGAGACAAAGCCTGCCTGAGCTCTGGGTGTGATATCCACCCCTGTCTTCCTTCCTGGGGTATGCATCATTTTCCCCTGGTTGACAAGATATCTGGGGAAGAGATTCACACAGTTGAATATCTTCTGGAGGATCTGGCCTTTAAGTAGATAGGGGGAGTTCAGGGAAAGCCCTTCCCTGCATTTGCTGCTCCCCAGGTGCTCTCAGTTTGAAGTTCAAAGCAGCACATTTTGGGGTATTGTTTTCTGAACCCCAACAACACCAACAGAAATAAGATATGGAGAAAATTGAGCTTATCTAGGTTCCTAGATAAAATATAAGATGTACAACTGAGTTTGAATTTTGGGTAAATGACAAGTAATTTTAAAATATAAGCATGTTCCAATTATTACAATGGGACATACTTATATTTTAAAAAACTACTCATCATTTTTCTGAAATTCAAATATAAGTGGGTGTCCAATATTTGTATTTGCAAAATCTGGCAACCCTAGGCTTACCAGAACTCTTCACACAAAAATACTGTTTCCGGATGGAGTATCCCTTGAAGGGATCCAAGGTTGGATAATAAGGTGATCATGATGAACCACATATAGTCTAATACCTTTCTAAAGAGGGTGAGACTAATTAAATGCAGGATTAGGTTTTGCTGATGTATTTGGTGCTGTATGCGTGCATACCCACTTTTGTTTGTTGCCAGAATATGCTAAACTGCTTGAGGAAGTACAAGAATACCTGAGAGCTGCCACTGGCTGGTCCTCCTCCTCTGCTCAGCTACTCAGCTAAATAAATATTGAGCCAACAGTCAGAGAATGTTTGAAGTAGACCCCGATTATCTGCCTGCCTGGGGCAGTCACACATCTGTGGGTGGCCCTGACCAACAATGTGGTTAAGAGGGCAGTCAAATGCTCTGAGTTCCAGGCTGGGCTGCCCCACTGCCTGTGAGATTTAGGGGAAGTTCCCAACACCCCATGCTCAGTTTCTCCATCAGCAGGGTGATAATATAATACCTACCTTTTAAGGCTATTGTGAGGATTAAATGAGTTCACATGTGTAAAGTGAGTACATTGATGAGCCCTAATGAAAACACAATACATGCCATCTGCTATTTTACTTTTATTTCCCAAAACATAGTGCTTGCTAGGTTGTGATCTAGTTGTTTAGCTAATATCTTTCTTATTCGAATGTACATACCTTGAGGAGAGGGAGTAAATCCTGTTCACATTGCACCCACAGCATGTATTATGGTGGCATGCAATAGTCACTAGATGAGTGTTTGTTAAATGAAAAGAATTGACATCTGTTGTCCCCATGGATTAGGAAATAATCTTCCCTGGTTGGTTCCTGAACAGACACACTTACAGAATTGGTTCTCTAGGCCAGAACTTCCTAACTAATATGCAGTATTGGTATACCTAAGGGACTGATTCTGCAGCCTTTAGATGGCCTGAGCTTCAAAAGGTGGCTTGGGGACATGGATCAGTTTACCCTGGTATGCCATGCAAATGTAATTTTCTGTGAATCCATCATGACTTAAAAAAAGGATGGGAGGCACTGTTCTAGGCTGTAATGTAATACTTTCAGGTGTTACAGAATATAGCTTGGTACCTGTCTTAGTCTGTTCAGGTTGTTATAACAAAGTACATAGGCTGGTCATTTATAAAGAAAATAAATTTATTGCCCACAGTTCTGGAGGCTGGGAAGTCCAAGCTCAAGGTGCCAGCAGAATTGGTCAGGGCCTGGTCTCTGATTCATAGGTAGTGTTCTCTTGCTGTGGAAGGGGAGAACAAGCCCCCTTGGGCTTCTTTTGTAAGAACAGTAGTCCCATTCATGAGGACTCCTCCCAAAGCCCCACCTCCTAATACCATCACCTTGGGGGTTAGGATTTCAACATATGAATTTGGGGGCAGGGATACAAACACTTGGACCAAAGCAGTACTGTTTTTTTTTTGTTTTAGATTTTTAGTTAGCTAGCTTGCTAGAAAAGGATTGAAAAAATATATAGCATATTGAAGTTATTTGAGAGATTGTAATTGTGATTTTCCCCTAATATTTTCCCCCAAATGCATTTCTGTAATTAGGAA
Organism: Trachypithecus francoisi; assembly: GCF_009764315.1. NCBI lineage: Eukaryota > Metazoa > Chordata > Mammalia > Primates > Cercopithecidae > Trachypithecus > Trachypithecus francoisi. The sequence continues at coordinate 69,435,030 of NW_022681458.1, read as the reverse complement.
AAGACAAACCCTCATAAGTGTGATTTTTAAAACATTAAAAACATTTAAAAATTCTTTTTATTTTTATTTTTTTGGTATGAGAAAAAGGTCTCACTATATTGCCCAGGCTTGTCACAAACTCCTGGGCGCAAGCAGTCCTAAGTAGCTGGTATTACAGATGTACACCACCGTGCCTGGCTTTAACATTATTTTAAATATTGTATTAGAAATGTTTATGTGCATCTACAAGTAAGTAAACTCTAAACAATGATATGAAGTGGTTATATTGTGAACAATAAACCAGCCTTCAATGGGGCTAAAAAAAAGCCCACATTTGCTCTATAAAGAAAAACGTCTGTTGCTCAAGGAAAAATAAAAAGTTTTCCATCCAGTAGAAAGTAATAACTGTTGGCTGGGCCCGGTGGCAACATGCCTGTAATCCCAACACTTTGGGAGGCTGAGGCAGGATGATCACTTGAGCCCAAATAATTTGTGACTAGCTTGGGAAACATGGTGAAACCCCATCTCTACAAAAAGTACGAAAATTAGCTGGGTGTGGTGGCATACGCCTGTAGTCTTAGCTACTCGGGAGGCTGAGGTGGGAGAATCACTTGAGCCCAGGAGGTGGACGCTGCAGTGAGCCATGATCTGGCCACTGTACTCCAGCCTAGCAACTAAGTAAGACTCTGTCTCAAAGATAATTTTTGAACTCAGAGAATAAAATGAATGTAGTTAAAACAGAATAAAATGTTATTTTATATTTTTTTATATTATTTTATTTTTGAGATGGAGTCTCGCTCTGTTATCCAGGCTGGAGTGCAGTGGCGCAATCTTGGCTCACTGCAGCCTCTGCCTCCCTGGTTCAAGCAATTCTCCTGGCTCAGCCTCCCGAATAGCTGGGATTACAGGCTCCTGCCATCATGCCTGGCTAATTTTTGTATTTTCAGTAGAAACGGGGCTTCATCATGTTGGCCAGGCTGGTCTCAAACTCCTGGCCTCAAGTGATCCTCTTGCCTCAGCCTCCCAAAGTGCTGGAATTATAGGCATGAGCCACTGTGCCTGGCTAAAACATTATTTTTAAATGAAATGAGTTTGTTTGAGGACCGATGATTCATTAAATACTCAGTATGTTTGTTGAACGAATATGTGAATAACAAAGCATGTGGTTTGGTGCCAGGTGCTGTGCGTCAGATGTGGTTGCTGTGCTAAGGCTGCTCACAGTTTGGGGGAAGACAGAAGTTTATTTCCTCATCAAACTTTTGTGCTCTTTATTTACTTGTACTAGTTATGTCCTAAACCCAGGTTACTAATAGTGAATCACAAGCATGTGCTTTCTGAATCTACTTAGCGCACAGGTCTTCCAGGAGATGTCAGTCATCACTCTTTGATCCCTTTCTTTGATTAAAACTCATTAGGTCGACTTCCATGTGAATGACTGGATTATTCTCTTTCATTAACTAATCTTGGCCCACCCAGAAATGCAGTGCCACTTTTTGTACATTGACATTGGCTTTTAAAGATTATTCCTGTTGACTGGGCATTTTCCTTCTTATATAAGTTCATAAGTATCTGAAAAATCCAGATCTTTTACTGGATAATATGATTTATTTATTAATAATAGAAGGAGTTAGTGTTGTAAACAAATAATCATGCCACATGAGTAACAAACTATAATTATGAACACATATAAAGAGTTTACTATTACAATCAAATATAGCCACAATAAAAATGATCTGGCATCTTTTATGATTTATATATTTGTTCTTGGACAGCATTGTAATTAGGGACAAATGGTTCATATGATGTTCAAATAAATGACTATAATTAGTGCTACTTTCAGTTAGTCAAGTCACATTTTTCATTTTGCTGCTAACACGTACCCTTTCATCATCATCTTCACACACCCACTGGTATTTGCAGATGGGAAAAGACAAAGGTCTGGAATCTTACTCATTCATGGCTGTCTGGAGAAACCTTGTCCTCCTCCCTCTTCTCAGACTTGAGAGCCTCTATCTCCTATTCCAGACTTCCATCCCTGCCCCTCACAGCACCCCCCACCACCATCCTACCCACAACCTAAACCTTTTCAATCAGAATTTCATCCTGCTCTGACCCACTGACTTGGAGCTAGAGAAAAAAGGCAACAGAAGCTCTAAAGCCTAAAAAAAAGTGATCACCTGATATCCTGGGGAGGGAGAGAAACTGATCACATAATCGTCATATAGTGAATGAGGGGAGGGGGCTGCAAATGGTGTGAACTGGCTCTGAATCCCTGATATCTAGGAGAGGATCCGCAGAGAAGTGGAAGGAGAAGGATTATTTCTTTTTTTTTTTTTTTTTTTTTGAGACGGAGTCTCGCTGTGTCGCCCAAACTGGAGTGCAGTGGCCGGATCTCAGCTCACTGCAAGCTCCGCCTTTCGGGTTCACGCCATTCTCCTGCCTCAGCCTCCCGAGTAGCTGGGACTATAGGTGCCCGCCACCTCGCCCGGCTAGTTTTTTGTATTTAGTACAGACGGGGTTTCACCGGGTTAGCCAGGATGGTCTCGATCTCCTGACCTCGTGATCCGCCCGCCTCGGCCTCCCAAAGTGCTGGGATTACAGGCTTGAGACACCGCGCCGGGCCAAGAAGGATTATTTCTAAGTAAGGTGCATACATAATTTATTATCCAAACCTGAATATTTTTGAGAGTGAATGGGGGCACTATTAATAATTTCACTGGGACTACAGGTTTAAATCATGACCATCTCCAGAAAAAAAGACTTACTTTTGCACTACTTCTAAGTAGACATTGGAGAGAGAAGAGAGTAATGATATTGTCACACCTAAATGAGCATGTGGATTCTCCATGTTATTGTGAAAAGCATGGCATATGGAGCCCTAAAAACTCTGTCCTAATTACCCTCCATACTTTCGCCCCTTTCTTCTCCAGTTCATTCCCTGCTAGAACACTAATTTTTGAAAATGATGGCTCTGATTTTTTCTGATTTTCTGATTTTTAAATATCTCTGCTGGCCTTCCCATGGTTAGCAGAATGAAGTCTGTGCCTGACTGGCTGGCATTCAAATGCTGCTGCAATTGGGTCCCAATCTTGTTTCTCAGAACCAATAGAACTCCAAATCATTGGAACTACTGGCTGTTCCTGGCCTGTCATTTCCTACCTCCATGCCTTTACTCAAGCTTTATTATTTTGCTGTCTGGAAACATTTTAACCTCTGTTTGTACTTTTGCAATTTCTGTCCATTCTCCATGACCTAGTTAAAATATCAGTTAAAATGCTGTGGAAAGCTGAGCATTGGAAGAAAGGGGCTCTCTGTGAACCTTCTCTACTCACTCTTATCTCATATAGCTCTGAACTTCTAGGAGTTTTTCTACAAACCTCTGTGTACCTTTTACAGACCCATATGACTGCTTTTATCCTTGCATTGCCGTCATTTAGATATATATCTTAGATCCCCTAATAGATCAGAAACTGTTTTAGGGCAGATTCAAGGTCTGGTTCTCCCTTGTAATTCTCAAATAACTTTTCATTGTGCTTGTACATGTAGACATGTACCAGTCTTGTTGAATGAAAGAAATTAGAGACTGCAATTCAAAATTCTGATGCTGTGAATGAAAGAAATTAGAGACTGCAATTCAAAATTCTGTTGCTGTTTATCTCTGCTTTGGTGAAGAAAAGCTGGGGGATGAAGATGCTTCCTGTTTTGCTTGCTCAGAGACTTGGGACTGGGATAAGTATGGGCATTCGATTCTTATTGGTTCTGAGGAATGGCTTCCTTTCCTTCATAGGAGGGATAGAAAAGATGGACCAGCTTTTGGTGTTTCGGAAGCCTGTTGTAATCTCCCAGGCCAGAACTATATCTTTGGCGTGGGTGGATAGTTATAGTATCCTATTGCTAAATGGACCATACATGACTATAACAAGACTCCTTTCTGCCATTTGCTGGCCCTTTGGGAGCCCTGTCTCCAGGTTTCTTATTGCCTAGGTAGTCACAATTACTGGCAGTTATAATTAAATGCGATCATTCAAACCTTTCCTGAAATTATATGTATGGATGGCTTTCTTTTTATTAAATCAGCATTCTATACACTAGCCTACCTGGACTGAACTGTTAATTCTGATCTCTGTGAAAACTGAAATGACTAACACTAAAAAGAAAGACTGTCAAATTGAATCTTCATCCCTAACTAATCATAATCCCTGCCATATGTCCTTGGCACAAATCATGCTGCCTGGGGCTTTCATTCTATGCAGTGAGGCATACGGGAAATTTGTGATGGTGAGGACTGCTCTTGCCATTTTACACACCGAAGGGTGTACCGGAAGCTGTTTCCAAAAAGAATGAAATTCAAGGCATCTTTTTTTTTTTTTTTTAATTGGCATTTGTAGTTTTAGAACTATGAAAATGAGGCATATTAGACTCAGTGGGTATGACAAAAGGTTTTTTTCTAACAAAAGTTTATAAGCAATTACAGATAATTTTTCTACTAGCTACCTCAGATTTATTTAAGTCTATTCACTCTTAAAGACTGAGGGTTGTTGAGGGGAAAGCCTAAGCACTGCGAAAGGAAAGGGATTTGACTATATCCTAATGTGCCTTAGATCATCTTTAGTTTACTAATACTCTTTAGCTATAGGACCCTATTACTACTGTATCGTCTTTAGTTTATAAGTCAGAGCCATAAAGAGTACATTATTCTAGCCAGAATCCTAAGTATATTTTGACTTAGCAATAGATCTAGAAGGTTCAAGTACATTTTGACTAAGATATTCATATTCTTAGCAGCCAAGTACTTACAGATTTACACTTTGACATGTCATCCTGATTTATTTTTATTTAT